>NW_010319727.1:0-8649 GCF_000700745.2 Antrostomus carolinensis
GTGTCTCCCATCCCATCTCACCAGGTCAGGGCAGTGAGTGCAGGGAAGTGAGTGCAGGACCACATGGTCCCACTGTGGGTCAAACCACCACAACCTGTTCTTTAGGATTCAGTTTATTCTAGAATAAACCCCAGTATTCTAAAGAAAACCTCAATATGAGTCAGAATTTCTCTTTTAAGAATTAAAAGCTAAACTTTTCAATTCAGATTATTATTAGAAACTAATAAGTTTATATGAAAAAATGCTGGTATTAACATTACCTCAAATACTGTAGAAACATGTGAAAATAAAGTGGGAAAGAAAAATAAAACAACTTCCAGACATTACTGATAAAAGGCAAGTGTTTTTGCCTGCTGTTTGTGTGCCACTCCAGACTGTTTCCCACCTCCCTTACAGGAAAAAAAAAAAATGCAGAAAAATAACGACTTCTGCTGTATTTTTCAGAAGATAATAGAATAATATTTCTTTTGTAGTATTTCAACCAACATCAGTAGTGACTGCCACTAGTAGAAACACATGAAAACATAATAAGGACTTCTTTACTTTTAGGAGACCTCAAACAGTTGAGATTGATTTGATTTCTGGTTGCAGTTTAGTTGGTATTAATTTTTAGAAAAGGATTTACCAATCTATCCTCAACACCATGTCCAGATTTCCTTCTCCTTGGCACACTGTGCAAACATGATTTAAACAGGATCCATGTTCCACATGACATATTAGACATCCATCCTGTTACCTTTCCATTGTTTACTAAATAGGAAAAGCACTGTGGCTCAAATGATCAGTTTACCAGGGTGGGGGAAATGGGTCAAGGTGGTGGTTTGGGTGGGTACATCAGGGTTATTTTTGCTTAAATCTAAAATAAAATTTAGTTAAATTTGCTTAAATCTTAAGTCATTACAGATACTATCTGAGCCAAAAAAAAAAACCAAAAAATCAATTATTAACTTAGTCTAAGTTGATGACATACTAAAGAGCATTAAGGAACTGATCAAGTTATTTCCAAGAAGTATTTGTACAAGTTCATCACATGTCCTGAACCCACACTCCTTTCTGAAAGAATACACATATCTTCATCAGTAGTTACTGAAAAGACTCAAAATATTAACCAAAAAAAAATAATCAGTTAATCAGTTTTGCTTGTGAGTTTAATAAGCATTTCATTCTTCTAATTACCTGTGGGGAAACAAAAACAGAAACAAAGTTCTCCCCTGCACACAACATTTTAGTGCAAGTTACAAAACCTGCTGAATTTAGGATAAAATTTACTGATATGCATCACCTCGGTCAGTCACCTCTCACGTAACTGAGCCGATCCAGGTGATCCAGCCTTCTTTAGCACTATGTCTGAGATAAAGTGAACAAGTCCTCAACATTTTTCATATCCAGCCAGGCATGTAGACTACTGATAAAAATATTAAACTAAAAAGAAACCATATAAGCTCTTAAATTAGTATCCACACAAAAAGTGATTAATTATTTAATTTCACTACAGTAATACTTGCAAGTCTGCCTTTGAAAGAAGACAGTAAGGACATGGTAAGATCATGAATCCATTGGTTATGAATATAATTAAAATAATTTTTACCAAAATCAACACTAAGTATCTCTTTAATGGCTAAGCCTCCCAATGCTAAATACCAAATTAGATCTTCAGAATTTTAGAACAAGTGTTTGAACCACTTGAATTATTCAATTTCCCTCTTCAACACCAGTTCTCACATCCAAGTTATTTTTACTCATTTGTAACAAAGATGTATTAGTAGCAGCTTTAGCAAATTCATCTCAGAAGCCTTAAGAGCTCTCCTTTACCCTAAAATTAATTATGATGGCCTTGGTCCTCTTCCTCTTCTCTCTTTGAGAGACCAGACTGCTCTGCAGCCAATGACTTCATAAACCAGTATTTAAATCTTTGTCTGAGGGAATTAATCTTTTTGCATAACAACATTTCAACAGAAACAGGCTCTTATATTTACTTTCCTCCTCTACAAACCAGGAGACTAAAATGGACTGACCCCATCCAAACAAAAAACCAAAACCAACCAAACCCCAAGGAGTACATTACAAGTAGGGATGATGCCAACTTCGGCCTACATCTGAGAGTCCCATCAAATGAGTCAAATTTTACATTTAATAGCAGAACTATTTTTTTCCTTTTGAGCTTCTATTCAGTGCAAGGACAAACTGGTAGAAAGCTGAAGTGGATTCATTCTTAAAAATTCATGGTGCTACAAAGAAAGTAGAATTTTGAAGAAAGTAGCTTTTCAAATTTAAGTTTTGAAATGGTCTGGTCTAGTGGAAGGTGTCCCTGCTCATATGGCAGAGGGAGCTGGAACTAGGTGATCTTTAAGGTCCCCACAACCCAGACTGTTCTATGATTCTATGAAATCTTCTCCCATGCTTTCAACCACAGATAAAGTAGATCCAAAGTTTCCTCATCCTCAACAGTGGATATAAACACAATTTTAAGTCCATTTTCTCTGTTCCTGTTATAGAAACTGAATCCTTTCTGAATCTGTAGACATTTTTCTGAGCAGAAGCAAGAGAAAAACCACTGCAAAAATTGCAGAATCATTCAGTGGCTTTCCTATTACTCAATCCTAGAAAATAAATACACTTAGCAAGTGCACTGGCTCTCAATACTAGATATTAACTGGTATTAACTGGTATTAAATACAAATTTTGAAAAAGCCTTCCTGTATTTTCATGTCAACTAAACTTTATTATATATAAGCTCAGGAACTAAGAATCCACTTGACTGCCCATTTTCAGATTTGGTGTTAACACTTTCCAGAATCAGCAAAAAATTGCTGAAGAATCCCTGTTTTGTGTAATAATTATATTATACTCACCTATAGTACATATCATTTAATGTGTATGTTTAATTTTTAAAGAGAGTTATATAAAAATGGGAAAATATATCAGAAGAGAATATGAACAGGAAAAAAAACCCTGAAACATCTTTAGAAGCAACACAAAAGTTCTTAAAACAAATAGGAACAAACCAAAGCCATAACATTTCTCAACAAGCATGTGAGCCAAATGGGAGGAAAAGCTGCAGCGTGGCTAAGCAGGTGAGCACAAAAAAAAGGAAAAATAAAATAGAAAGTATCCTCTAAAAAGCTGAGAAGTATCCCACTCTGAAAAATAGAAAGGATCATGATGTTCTCCAGATTAAATATTAACATGACAAAAACTGGGTTTAATAATTTGCAAGCAGCATAAAAAAATAATAATGAATCATTTTTTGGAAGATATCAGAATGGGAAAACTTCCAAGGAGTCTCTGTGGGTGAAAAAGGCATAAAAGCAGTACTCAGAGAGGATAAAGCTACACACAGTATAAAACCTTGTGAAAACCTTACATGAGTTCATGGTGAAGGAGCGTGAGGAATTTCCCCTACTGTAGGAAATTCTCTAACGGATGTGTTGGTAGATGTCCTAGAAAAAAAACCCCATGAAAACAGTACCAGATCACCCACATGCTTCTCAGGAACTGAAAGCTGAAATAACTGACATGCTAATTGTGGAGTGTTAATCTCTCACTTCAAAACCACTGCAGCATTTCAGAATCAGAAGGTAGCACAGGTGACATTTTCCAATACATTTTTCAGAGGAATTACACACCAACCACCTCATGCCCATGCTGGGTATGGCACTATGCATGAGAAATAATCTACTGAGGAAGAACCAACACGACTCTTATTAGGGGAATTCATGCCTTGTAGACCTTTGTTCTTTCCCAGAGTCCTTTGAAGTAGGTGAGCATGTGAGATCTGCCTGGCACAGTCTACCTGATTTTCTAAAAGGTGCTGCATAAAATTCCTTTTCAAAAAGCTGTTCAAGAAATCAAGCAGCCATGAATTAGGAAAAAGGCATCTCACACAAATAAGCAATTAATTAAAAAATGGAATTAGGAGGAAAAAGGAAATAGGTAGTTTTCACACTGGAGACAAATAAGTTTTGGAGTTCTGCAGGATAAAAAGTTCTGCATAAATCCATAGTGTTCCTGCATATTAAATGCTTTCTGCAATCTTAGCTCCAAATCCACTCTCAAAAATGTAACAGAACTTGAAACAGGAACAGAGAAGAGCAATTAACTGTATCAAATAACTTTTACAGAGCCAAACAGATCAGGACTTTGTAGCGTAGGGAAATGATGTGACATATGGTACAACAGCAGTTTATAAGCAGCATAACAAAGCCAACCAGTTGACCACCGTTCATTGCTTATTTGCTTGCTGATATCATTGGATGGTCCCTAGTTCTCGTATTGGAGGTAACAAAGACGATGCTTCCATCCACCCCAACATGCTTGTACCAGGAGAAACAAATCCCTCCAGAAGCTCCTGGTCCAAATTTAGCGCACTACACTTGCATTAAGATTTCCTGGGCCCTCACTGGAGGGCTAGGAAAATATTGTGGGAAATATTAGTGTATATTTGTGAAGTTCTCAAACTCTTTTTCCAGACATCTGAAAGTGGCACTGTTCCTGCTTGTTGAAAGCCCTACCATTCATCACTACCATAGATGAAGTTTTAACTGGACCTGGAACAGTTAATCAATCCTACATTAGGATGTAGGAACATTTGTCTCAGAGTAGCTAAAAATCAAAGTTGTACAGTCTATTATGACAAATTTTGTATCATTCTTTACATGTCCATAGCATTTAGTTTCTGAATTGCTGCTTAGGATTCCTGACATACACTTCTTTATTACCTGATTTTACACTTAAAAACCTTCACAGAGAAGATTCATTATTCTAAGAAGGTTACAATTGTTTGAAGAAAGCTAATCAACTGAGGTTCTCCTACCTAAAGTGTTATTTTGGCACCTCTCCACCTTTTTACATTCTTAGACTCCGCAAGATTTAATGTGACTGTTTTAGAGACATGTATCGTTTTCTGATTTTTTTTTCAGTCTCAACTATTTTATTCACTTTTATTTTTATTCTTGCCAGCTGCTGACAGAATCCATAAGGCTAATGCATTTCCACATTTGATTTATGAAATACAAACCCTGTTCCTATCTAAGTTAGAACTGAACATCTTTTATTTTGTTCTTACTTGAAAGCAGGTTCATAGTAGTTTAAAAATCGTAAGTTAGCTTTATTCAATCTATATAAACAAGGAACTCATTAACTTATGAGAACTTCATGAACACATTGGATTTTATTTATGATGCTGTATCAGTGGGTTGCTATATACTCCAGGTACTAAGTTTACACCAAATTCTTACACTGAAGCTGTAAAGAGATACTCAATAACATTCTTTTTAAATGCTTTACCAGTTCATATCCCAATCTGCAGTGAGGTTACTTTGAGTAACATTGAAGAAAAAGCAAAGATAAAAGACAGCTAACAGAGCTAGAGTAACTTATCTTGGATAAAAGACCCATTTCAAAAAAAGCAAACACAATCTACCTTTGTAACTTTAAGTAAAAAAAAAACAAAACAAAACAACAAAAAACCCACAAAAACCAAGCAAAACCCAAAACCAAACAAAAAAATGAAACAACCAAAAAAACAACAAAAACAAAACAACCAAACAAACCACCCACAAAGCAAAACCCAAAGCACAAACACTGAGCATAGGCATTTCCAGGACTTATCAGATAGTTAAGTCTCTCCTTTCAACAATACAAATAGCTATTCAACATATACTACTAATCATTTGGTTGTCATATTTTATATCTTACAATAGAATACTAGAAAATATCACTGCTACTGGTTTCAGTACAGAAACATCGGATAAATTTTATTTTCTGTTAAATTGAAAGTCTAGAAAATTAACTGGGATGTAATGAACAGTACCTGAATTTCTGGAAAATGTTATAATTTTTTAAAAGGAGTTAAAACACTTCTAGGTTGTTATGAAATGTTTCATTTCAACATGAATACTGACAGCAAATCTTATGCTTCTATTGATAATTTTTTTTCTCTATTTATAACCTCTCAAAACAAACAACAAATAAATATTTCTAGAAATGAAAGATGGTAGCCATCGTTTAAACAGTAGAAAGGAAGGAAGGAATTCAGACTGCCTGTGCAACCCACGATTGCCAGACCACGTGTTTGGTTAAATCTCTCCTGAATTCCCCCACAGCCTCTCACTGAGATACGATTGACAATGTCTCTAATAGCTGCAATCTCTTTTCTTGATGTTTCACCTACTATCATCCTTAAATCCTTTGTTCCTTTCATTACAAGATGTTCTTGCTACTCTAAGCATGTTACTGCGCACTAAGGAAGACAAACTCTGCTGCATAAATAGTGCTCAGGGATTGTGGTTTGAAGGACAACCCATTCAAATGTGTGCCTGCTCACTAAAATTGTAACAAGTAGCAAGTATGATGTCAGCAAGGGTAAAGGGAACATCTCATTTAAAATCATAATCATAGTGCACAACCCTCCAAACTTTACAAATTGAAAAAAAAAAAAAAAAAATAGTACCAAGATTTCAGAGTGAGCTGAGGCAAAAGTTCTTTCTGCCCACTTCTTGACTGTGACAGTCTACTACTTTGACAGAACTGACACAGCAATTTTCTTAAGAAATAAATAAAAGTGCTTTCAAATGAATACTTGTTCAACAAAATGGACTTTCAAATTGGCTGCTAAGTCATGCTGCTTGACCAATAATCACATAAAGACAGAAGAGAGACATTAAAGATTCATGTTAGCCATTTTAACAAATACTAGCCCGGCAAAGGTGCTGGCAACATAAATACCACGAAATCAGGCAGTAAATACAGGAATACTGAATAACAGCCATCTTCAGATTCCATAGTGAAACCCTATTTAAATCACCACACATGACAATATTAATGCAGACTCTAGTCTCCAAAAAAAGAAAGTCTGAATCTATCCCTCTTTGCTTATAAAAGATACAGCTTGACTTTCACACACCAAGAAATATTTTTTCCTTCACTATTCTGGAAGCCAAATATTCTGCTACCATGCTGTCACAAGGAAACAGTCGTTTATAAACAAATTGCAAGGGAACTGGAAGTCTTATTATTCAGTCTTTTTTTTTTTTGTCTTGTAATTTTAAAAAAAAGTAATTATGTTTATGAATGCAATACCAAATTATATATCATGACAGACACAGTAAATATTTAAATAATAAGCTGTAATTCAAAAAGGTCTTTACCTGTTGCTGCTTTAGACATCATTGGGACAATGGTCAGAATTAAAATGTCTGCTAAACACCTTCCAGCTGAACTTTGCTGATACTTGCAGGTTTCACAGACCACCTCTGAAATGGAGCTTGCTCTAGCAGTAACAAGTGCAGCAGCACTTAAGGATGCATGACTCGAGATGGAGGCCACAGGGAGATTTATCCTGATCTGCTTAACATTCCAATAAAGAAGAAAATTCTTCTCCAATCTGAGGAGAAAAAAAAAAAAAAAGTCAGGGTTGCACCTTTCTTTCTCCATAATGTTTAAATGGAAGGAATTCTGAATTGCTGAAAGACTTAATTCTCAAGCACACTGTACTCTTGATCCTCCAACTCTCTAAGGAAAGAGCTTTTAGGCTAAGATTTAAGAGACAGTGCCCAGCAGGTGATGATTACATGGGCATGATATGTAAAAACCACAATACTAAATTGTGAGCAGTGTTGGATCAAATTAAAACCAAAAAAGCAAACAAAAAACCCCACACAAACTATACAACTAAAACCACAACCGATAAACATGGAAGTTTTTGTCTGGGTAGAAGAAACATTCTCAATACAAAGTTCTTTCCAAGGAAACATCTACGAACCCCTGCAGGAAAACTGCCTGCTCCCACTCCCTGACAGGGCAATTCAGAGGTCAGTTGTGCATGACAATCATCTAGTGATGGTCAACCTTTTTAAACAAAGAAAAACACATGAAAACCCCCACAATTTGGGTAAATGTATTAAGTTTGATACAGACAGCCAGGCCCTCGCTAGTAAGGGGTTTGAACACCCATACTGTGCTTCTTACTCACCTCACCTGACACTTCTCAGCCCCAGAACTAACCATTATAGAAGTAAACAAGTTTTTATTAAGTAAAATAATCCTACCCAGTAATTCAGTGAAGAATTTTATAATCTCAGCTGCAACAAAGTAAAAAATTTCCCAACTTCTATGGAACATTATGTCTTTAAAAAATACTTTCATTGCTAAATTTCAGTCTCAGGACCACAGGCTAGCAAGATTTGCTTGGGTTAAAGTGTTTATCCTCCTACTAAGAGTCAATTACATAGGTAATTATTTACTGATTAACATTTTCCTATAGAGAGCCACATCCTGTGTGACACTGCCTTTAGGAGTCTGCAATAAAGATTAACTAAACACTTCCAATTCTAATGTATTGAGCTTCTTGAAGTGTTTTTCCATTTCCATTCTTCCCTTTGTCAAATTTTGTCCAAGCCAAAAAGCACTGAACATGAAAAAAAAAGCAATTAATTTGTTTTTGGACAGGACAAGATAATGTTGGATTTTTATCTCATTCTACAGCACTCATTGACCCCACATTTTGTTTATTTGACTGAACCACCATCTGCCATTAACATGAAAGTTCTTTATGAAGTATATAGCTCTACTTGATTTTATTCAAGAAATAATTAATTCTCAATGCCTTATACCCCTCCCCCCCCAAATACATAGAACTTTTAGACTAGA
>NW_010319728.1:0-14066 GCF_000700745.2 Antrostomus carolinensis
CCATTCTATGATTCTATGATTCTATTTAGCAAGAATTTTTTTCAATATCTGTTTTTTTGTTTTGTTTTGTTGTTGTTGTTGTTGTTGTTGTTGTTGGTTGGTTGGTTGGTTGTTTTTTTCTGTTCAGATTCTTCAGAGTGGATCATATACATTTTTCCTTGAATTACACAAACAGATATAATTGATACCACTTTCACTGAACATTGCCATGTTGACAATGTATGCAAACAAGATATTCTGTAAAAAGAAAACAACCTAATTATTAGACATTTACATAATACAAACAGGACATACATTAAAGTACATTCAAATAATAAGGAAGCAAACTGTAAGAAACACAGATGGTATGCCTTGTTTACTGAGTAGGCCATAATTTAGTTATAATTTAGTTATCAGAACAGATGTGCCCACTGTAAATAGCATAACCCCCATTTCCTCTCTTCCATAAATACTGTCAAGTGGTCAGAAGATTAACAGATACCTGATTTGCTTTCTAGCAGTGACAGAAACTTAAAAAAAAAAAATGCAATTTACTGTGGGCATAATGAAGTCCACTTATTCAAGGTATGGAATTACGTAGAATAGTTTGACTGAGTTCTACTGAACACTATATTCTTCAAATTTGTTATCCTGTCTGTACCAGCTGGTAGAGGCAAATTCACTTGGAATTATGTACCAAGTTACCTCCAAATTCTTCTCACTGTGATGATGTAAAACAGATGGCTCAACGTTTTCAGTTAAAATTGTTTTGAAGAAAACTGTTTTACAGCTAAGGAATTCTTGTTTGTGTGAAAAATGTCTGCTTCCTGTGGAAAAACCTCATAATTTTGCCTATAAAATAAGCTCTCAAAACATGAGGATAGAGAGCTTTTTTTTAATAGAAGTCCAGAAGCCCAAGTCATGGGAGTTATTGTGCAAATGCTTTGTATGCTCAACCTTCTCTTTGGGCAAAGTTTCCCAGATGGATTATATCTTCCATGATGCAAAAATAAAAATAAAAATAAAATTATCAAATCTTCAGTGCTGAAAGAGAAGAGTTTGTTGAATGTCATGAAATAAAACATTTGGTGAGGGACTTCAGCTGATAGAAAATAATGTACACAAGAGATACTTCAACAGTATCTTCCATAAATTGATTCAGCACCTGCAAAACAACAATAATTTTTTTTTCACTATTTGTTTTTTTCCAAAGCTTTTCTTGCATGGTCCATTTTCCACAAATATCATATGACATACACTTACCAGTTGAAAAGAAACATTGGCCTTTTCTTTAAAAAGAGCCTTCTGTCATATCTCCTACACACATTTCATAGAATCATAGAATCATAGAATCATAGAATCATAGAATCATAGAATCATAGAATCATAGAATCATAGAATCATAGAATCATAGAATGGTTAAGGTTAGAAGTGACTTTAAAGATCTTTTAGTTCCAACCCCTCTACCATCAACAGGGACACCTTCCACTAGACTAGGTTTCTCAAAGCCTCATCCAGCCTGGTTTTAAATACTTCCAGGGAGGGGGCATCTACAACTTCCTTGGGCAACCTGTTCCAGTGTCTCACCACTCTCACAGTGAAAAATTTCTTCCTAATATTTAATCTGAACCTACCTTCTTTCAGTTTAAAGCCATTTCCCCTTTTTCTGTCATTAACTGCCCTTATGAAAAGTCCCTCCCCAGCTTTCCTGTAGCCCCTCCAGGTACTGGAAGGCCGCTATAAGTTCTCCCCTAAGCCTTCTCTTTTCCAGGCTGAAGAGCCCCAACTCTCTCAGCCTGTCCTCACAGGAGAGGTGCTCCAACCCTCAGATCATCCTCATGGCCCCCTTCTGGACTTGTTTCCATTTCCTTGATTTAAAATATTATTATTTGTTTTTATCAAAAAAAAAGGGTTATTTATTTCTAGCTAGTAAACTTTAAAATATATTATATAAAAGGCTTTACTGAGAAAAGATGAGAGGAAAGCAAAATCTGGTAGCTCATCAATATAGTCAAAGAAGACTTTTTTTTTTTTCTCTTTTTTTTTTTTTTAATGTGACTTTTTTCTTATTTTTTTGATAGCCCTCACAGGACTTTGAACACTAACATTTCCCCGGAATATTTGAGTGATCTTCTACCATATGTAAAATCAAGTAAAACACTTTAATACCCGTAAGCAAACAAACATTAAAATAATTAATTCACAATTATTTTTCCCTTATAAGTACATTTGCTATAGAAATAGAGCATGAAAAATCAATAATCTTCCCAATACATGTTTCTTCATTAACTTCCAGTAACCTGTGGAGATGTAGACAAGAAATACCTCGGGAGGCTAGAGTAACATTAATGTTTACTTGTAGGGGAACACATTAGGATCAGTATTAAATCAGTATTAAAAACAAATTAAAGAAACCCCAAACAGTATGTTTAGACTGTTTTCATTTGACCATACATAAAGTGAATGGCAAGTGTGAATTTATAAGTCTTTGTAACAAGTTTGCATGTTCCAGTCAAATATATGTATTTTGTGTCAAATATTTAAATTTAACACTGAATGGTAAGTAGACACCAAAAGACAAAAAAAGCCCAAAACAAAACACAAAAAACCCCCCTCATTTTATTATTTTTGGATAAATTTTAAAAGTTCAGCCGTTACCACCAAAGATTTTGTGACAGACTTACAAACTGGCATTTCTTAATCTTTTTTTTTAATTGTTTATTTCATCAACAAAAATATCTATTTAAAATTAGGCTATTGTTAAGTATTTCATAAATAGAAAACCAAATTGATTATTTGTTGACTATGATTTATATAGTCCTAATCAGGATGAAAGTCATGTTGCAACAAAACTATGATAAATCATGATTGTCTGCTTCTTCCATCCTTTTATTAGGTTCATTTCATTATCAGTTTTGAAAAATGTCTTGTTTATCCCATATTAACGGATGATACTTCTTTCCTGCAAAAGGGTAGTCAGGTTTAACTACATTGAATTTGGACGTCATTTAAAAAAATAAAAAGTTAGCTACCTTTATTTCTTTATTCCTCCAGGAAAATTGTGGGTTAGATGATATCCATTAGAAGCTGGCAGTACAAGAAGGATGAACAAGGGTATTTTTCCTTTTTTTTAAATTCACTATGACTAAATTATCACCCTCTGAACTGTGAACAGTGAGGATATAAAATTTTAGCTTGGAAGACACCAGAAATACAACTTGTGAGGCCTCAATACACAGTCTGTGCACCAATTTTTATGTTGATATTTTCGCATGAAAAACTGAAGATTCAGGGATATAATACAGACAAAAATAAGATATCTTCCACAAGCTGCAGTGCCTATGGGTGTTGGAAACTCACCCACAATCTCTTTTTTTAATAATTAAAAAAAAAAAATAATTAAAACCTGTTGTTAGTTTATCGCAGTTAGACACAAGTTGGTACTCCATTCCTGTGTTTACATTATTTTTCCAACTCAAATTTACATATCTAATCAGTCTCTTTTCCTGTATGATTGATCAAAAAGCAGTATAATGCAAAAGGAAATGCCAGAGAGATGTGTAAACTCATGTGTTACGAGAAGTGGAAGCTAATGGCACACTATGCAGTAGGTTTTTTTGTACTTTTTTCTTTCTGGGCTGCATTATACAAAAGTGTATGCCATTCTGTCTTATTTGAGTTCTTGTTTCTGCTAATTGTTGCATATTTTTCATTCAGCATTCTGTGACAAGCTTTCTCCTTTACTTCATGGGCAGTAACAATACTGGTTATCACTGGTGATAATAAAGACATGTCCTAAATTGCCATTATAATACCCATCCTCACAGACTTCTACAGAGTGTATTTCAAAGGTGTGGCCAAAAGCAGAAAGACAGTAGTATAATTACTGAGTTACAACAATAACTCCTTTTATCTCATGCAAGTGTCAGAAATGCCCCTTCATGGGCTAAAACCACATTGTAAATTAAATTCATTTATTAAAAAAAAAAAAAAAGAGTGAAAAAGAAAATCTAGAATAAAGAGAGGATAAGTATGCCTTAAGCATGCGTTTTAGTACCTCTTTATGACTGTGGTGGTTTCACTTGGCTAGCACTTGGTTAGCACTTGGCTAGCAGCCAAACACAGCCATTGGCTCATTTCCCACACCCCCCTGGGGGACAGGGGAGAGAACTAGGGGCAAGGGTAAGAAGACTCAGAGGTTGAGATAAGAAGAATTTAATAATTTAAATAACAGAAAACTTTAAAAATAATACTGATATTAAAATCATAATGATAATAATAATAGTAGTAAAATATGCAAATCAGTGATACTCAGTGCAACTGCTCACCACCTACCTACCAAGCCCAGCCCGTTCCCAGATAATGATCACAGAGGAGCGACAATCCTGAACTGAAATTGCAATCCCAGAACAGCGAGAGCCCGAGTGAAAGTCAGAGAGAGCCAAAAGAGGAAGAGAGCCTCACTAATATACTGGACATGACATGATATGGAATATCCCATTATCACATCCAAATTCCAGTTTAGCTTATTAATTTAAATATTCCTCAACCCCTTAGATCTTGCGCTTGTAGACTAAGAAAACATGAATTCCTGCACTTCCAGCAACAAAATGAAAACATTGGGATGTTATCAATGTTTCTCTCATAACAAATCCCATACTGAAAGTAAAACACAACACTATTCTAGCTACTAAAAAGAAACCCAGCTCTGTTCCAGCTAAAAACCAGGACAATGACTTCAATCTACTAAAACACATGTTTTAAAGTTGTTTTCACAGGGAGAAGCTGCACCTGAATAGAGGGTGTTCCCTGAGCAGCTGAGCCCAGACCCACTGATGGTACGAGCCGCCAAGGGGCCCAGCCTGCACGCAGCAGTGCAGCTTATTTAAACAAGATAAAACAGTCATCCTAGCTAATTCCAATGGATTCATATATATACATGTATCTCCCAGGAGGCAGGTGTGTGACAACATGGTGACCACCAGCAAAAAGTCTTGTCTTCTGCATCTCCAGAACTTCTAGCACCTGGTAGAACCAGTGCAGACACACAGACAAAGCTTCTGTCAGAGCATGCAACCATTTAGGTTTCAGATTACTCCAGGAGATGGAGGATGATAGCAAGCACACATGTGGGAGATGTACCCAGGTAGATGAACTGCTCTGCCTGGTGGCTGAGCTTTGGGAGGAGGTGGGCAGACTGAGAAGCATCTCAGAGTCTGAGAAGGAGATAGATCCATGGAGTTGTGCTCTGCCATGTCTGGTACACATGTGCTAACTCGACATGGCCACTACTGAGTTAGGCCCAGTATCTATTTTGTGCCAGGATGAAGGAGTATTATGAGGATAAGGGAGAGTGGAAGTAAGTAACCACACAGAGCTGTAAAAGGAATCCTTCTTACCTTCACAGCTACCTTTACAGTATAGGTATGAGGCTCTGAGCATGGAAAACAAAGGACATGATGAGATAGAAGAGGAGGACTCTGTGCAAGTATTCTCACCAAGGTCAGATCAACCAACCCCTCACATCAAGAGCTGTATTAAGACCAGCACCAAGAAGAAACAATGGGAAGTTATGGTCATAGGTGACTCCTTCCTGTGAAGAACAGTGACACCAATCTGTAGACTGGACCCTTACCTTCAGGGAAGTTTGCTTCCTCCCTAGGACCTAAATCAGGGAGCTCACCATGCAACTGATGAGCTTAGTATGGCCTTTGGATTGTTTCTCACTCCTGCTCTTTCACATGGGTACTAATGATGTCACCACAAAAACCTGAACCTTGTTGAAGATAAATTTATTGGCACAAGTACTCGGTGAGTCTACTAGGAAAGATGCCCTCCAATACTTGTTAGTTGTGAATGGAGAAGGACTTATGGGAGATGTGGTAGGTGGTGATCTTGGGCACAGTGATCAAGAAATGGTTGAGTTTAAAATTTTTGGTGTAATGAGAAAAAAGGTCAGCAGAGTTGCTACTCTGGATTACAATAGAGCAAACTTTAAGCTATTGCAGGAGCTATTTAGCAGTATCCCCTAGAAATCCACTTTTGAGGGCTTAGGAGTCCACAAGTGCTGGTCAGTTTTTAAGAACCATCTTTTAGAAGCATAGAGCAGGCAATCCTATTGTGTTGCGAGTCAAGCAAGTGGGGCAGAAGACCAGCTTGGCTGAACAAGGAGATTCTCTTGGAACTCAGGAGGAAAAAGAAATTGTACGATCTCTGAAAGAGGGGTTAGGCTTTGCAGGAAGATTATAGAGTCCTGGCTTACTTATGCAGGGAGAAGATAGAAAAGACCAAAGCGCAACTAGGGTTGAAACTGACCAGTGTTGTTTCAGACAACAAACAAGACTTTTTAAAATATGTTAACAACAAGAGAAATTTTAAAGAAAACTTTGGACTGATACATGTTGAAGATCGTCACCTGACAAATAAGGATGAAGAAAAAAAGGAAGAATTCAATAGTTCAGTTTTTTTCCTCAGTCTTTAACAATACTGGTAGACCTTGGGCTGCCTAGTCCTCTGAGTCACACAATCAGGACTACAGGAACAATGACTTTCCATTTGTGGACACTGAAGTTCTAAGTGACCATTTGCACTACTCAAATGTTTGTAAGTCCAGTGCATGTTACACCAAGACACCTCTCAATAATCTTCCAAAGGTCTTGGGAGTCTGAGGAGGTCCCTGCTAACTGAAAGCTATCCAACATCACTCCATTTTACAGGAAGGGTATGAGGGAAGGCCCAAGAAACTACAGACTTGTTAGTCTAACCTCATTACCTGGAAAAATTATGGAGAAGATCACACTCGGTGCTACTAAAAGGCATTTAAAGGACAATGCAATCATCAGGCACTGTTAACATGGGTTCACAAAAGGAATAATCCTCTTTAGCTAGTCTAATATCCTTCTAGAATAAGGTCACTCATCTAGTGAATGAAGGGAAGGCAGTGGATATCGATTTTCTGGATTTTAGTAAGGCTTTTGATACAGTTCCTCACAGCGACCTTCTGGACAAGTTGTCCAGCTGTGAGATCAGCAGGTACTTGGTGCACAGGGTGAAGAACTGGCTGAACAGCAGGACTGAAATGGTTGTAGTAAACAAGGCTACATCTGAATTGTAGTAAATGGGGCAAGCCATGGGCAGTGTTCCTCAGGGCTCAATTCCAGGGCCAGTTCTGTTCAATACTCCATCAACAATCTGGAAACAGAAGTTGAATACATTGTTAGTAAGTTTGCTGATGATACTAAACTGGGAGGTGCTGTTGACTCTCTTTAGCGAGAAGACGCCTTGTAGAGTGATCTAAATAGATTGGAGCATTGGGAAACCATCAATGGCATGAAATTTCAACATAACAAATGCCAGATTCTGCAGCTGGGACAGAGTAACACCACGTACAAGTATAAATGGGGAGAAGAGTGGCTGGAGAGCAGCCCTGCAGAAAGGGATCTGGGAGTGCTGGTTGATCACAGGCTCGACATGAGTCAGCAGTGTACCTGGCAGCCAAGAGGGTAAACCGTGTCCTGGGTTGCATCAAACACAGCAGATCCAGCTGGTCAAAAGATGTGATTATTCCACTGTATTAAGTGATGGTGCAGCCTTACCTTGAGTACTGTGAGCAATTCTAGGCCCCCAAAATTTAAGAAGGATATGAAGGTTGTTGAATGCATCCAGAGGAGGGCAACAAAGCTGGTGGAAGGGTCGGAAGGCATGTCCTGTGAGGAGCAGCTAAAGACTTTGGGTTTGTCTAGTTTGGAGAAAAGGAGGCTGAGGCATGACCTCAGCTTCCTGCAGAGGGGAAGTGGAGAGGGAGTTGCTGATCTCTTCTCCCTGGGATCCAGTGACAGGATGCCTGGGGATGGTTCAAAGCTGTGTCAGAGGAGCTTCAAACTTGAAAACAGTAGACTTTTCTTTACCAACAGGGTAGCCAAACATGGGAACAGGCTTCCTAGAGAGGTGGTCAATGCACCAGAATCTAAGAGACATTTGGACAATGCCCTTAATAGCATCCTTTAACTTTTGTTCAGCTCTGAAGCGGTCAGGCAGTTGGACTGAATGATTACTGTAGGACCCTTCCAACTGAATTGTCCTATTCTAGTCTATTGTAGTTTAATCTAGTCTATTCTAGTAAGATCCTTATTATCTTTTACAGGTGATCATCTGAGAAAATGCTAGGATTTTTATGTTAAATTTTCTTAAGATCTGAATAATGTTGCAAATAATCAAAGAAAAAAATGGGTGAAAATGCAAAAGGATTTTTTTTTTTCACAAGAGAAAGAGAACTATGATATTATCTGAAATATTTTGTCCCCAAAACTTTCTTATTTATCTATAAATTTTATACATTTTCTAAGCATTTTGAAGTTTAACTTTTAGATTCCGCACTCCTATTCAGATATTTAGAACTCAGAATCTTAAACCCTTGTAAATAACTCACTCCCAATAGACTACATTTTTACTGTTATTCCAAAATTTACCCATAGACATGGGGCCAAATTAATGGCAAAATAGTTTTATATCCACAGCAACACCTTTTCTAGAATGCTCTAAAAAGTTCTGATCTTCAGAAATGATGTACAAATCTTGAATGTAGGAATCTAACAATATATCTACTGTGATATCACTGTCTTCCACACAACAACTTGTTGATAAGGAGTCACTTAAATCAATATACTGGTTTTGTCTGAAACAGAGTTAATTTTCTTCATGGTTGCCTGTATGGGGCTCTTTTGGATTTGTTACCAGATCAGTGTTTATAACACAGGGAGCAGTGTTAGGGCCTTTTCTGTTTGTCAGACTGTCCCACCAGTGAGTAAGCTTGGGATACAAAAGAAGTTGGGAAGATACACAGCTAGGAAAGCTGACCCCAACTGATGAATGGGATACCCTAGACCACATGGCAATGGGGCTGAGCTGGGGGAAAAAAAGACAAGTTCAGTGTTATGGCATTTGTCTTCCCATGTAATCAATACATATGGTGAAGCACTGCTTTGCTGGAGATGGCTGAACATCTGCCTGAAGATGGGAAGGAGTGAATGAATTCCTTATTTTGCTCTGCTTGTACATACAGGTTTTGCTTTACCTGTTAAATTGTCTATATTGCAACCCATGAGATTTCTCACTTTTACCCTTCTGATTCTCTTCCCCATCCTGCTGACAGAAGAGTAGGAGAGTAGCTGTGTGGGGCCTAGATGTCTACTGGGGCTAAAGCATAACAGTTAGAAAGCACTTTTCCCAACAAATAACTACAATAATAGGGTATTAAATTAATTTTCTTAGAAATACAAATAAACAAATAAAGAAGCAATTCTGGTGGCAAGAACCAATAAGGAAAACAGCAATGTGTGTAATATGAGAAACACTCCAAATTCTCAAACAAAATGTATCAGATAAAAGTTGGGAGGTTTTTTTCCCTAATGAGGAGGCTCAGAAAAAGCAATTTAGACAAACTGGAAAGCAGATCACTGTCAGGAAGTCTGTATGATTCACTGTACGTCTTATTTCTCACTGTTGTATTCAAGCAAATGAAATCACATTGTCTCAAATGATACCTCAATCTCACTGTCTACCTGGAAAACGGCTGTCAGAAACTGCTAAAAGGGATTATCAGTGTTGCGAACACTGATAGACAAATAAAATTTAAACATGGAATTAAATTTTGATACATTAACTGTTTTATAGCAGAATATTCTTAAGATATACAGTAGATTGGTAAGAAGATTTTGACAGGAGAAATGTAAAAAACACTTTAGATGCACTTGTAGGTGCCCCTTAGATTACACCTGTAGATGCATATGTAATGAATAAGCTTTTTGGCCAAATATAAAAATTTATAGTGATATATGACATGTTGAACAATGTTCTGTAACAGTAAGCATCGGTGAATTGTGATGATAAGTGTTGATACTAGTTCTGTCTGAAATTACTTGTTATATATAGATGTGGATAGAGTTAATTTTCTTTTTAGTAATTAGAATAGCTGTATTTTAGTTTCAGTGTGTCAGTTCAGACATATTATGAGAAGAACATTGATAACAGTACTGGTGTTATTAGTTGCTGCTGGAGCTCAAGGCCACAGTGTTTGGCTGCTTCACAGCTGCATTAGAACTAGGAGGGAGAAGCGCAGTGAATAGCAAAACCCAGAATTGGCGTCCGGTTGTGCCAATGAAATATTCCATACCATATCACGTCATGTCAGTATATTAACCAGGGTTGACCAGAAGACAAGGGGTATTCTCTTGGGGATCGCTCGGGCTCGCTCTTCCCATTCGGGACCATCTCAGCTCCGGGATCATTAGCTGGCACATCTGCACCGAACACCCATAACAGATCTAAACAACATCACAACCTGACACACATTCAGCAATAGGGTGATGGTAGTTTGAGCATCCCAAGGGTATTCAAAATTCTCAAGAGCTTTTATAAATGATTCGGCAGAGAAGGGGAAAACAAAAGCAGATGTCTCGTCCTCGTATTGGCTGTCCCAGGAAAAGGTGTAATTTGTGACCATGCCCATTATACGACTCCCAAAATGTGGGGATGGAACTGGCTTGGTCGTGCCACCTGCCACCTTGGCATACAGATACAAAAGTGGTCCCACAACCCATGATTTTATCATACCAACAACCAGCACCCCACAGCACAGCACAACAAAAACCTTAGTCAGCAAAACAGCAACCCTCATTCCAATCCAAAGCCTAGAGATGATGAACCATGTACAAATACTGGCACACAGCATATATAGCAAGTGAGGTGATACAGACCACAGCTCTAAAATCAGCTTTGAGAGCACAGAAAACAGCGTTCCAATCAGAGCCAACCAAGTGAGAGGCCACATAATTAATGCTTATCACAGTTTTGTTTTAATACAGTCTAGTCAAATCTGTCTTTATCTCAACCCTTCGTGCCTCACGTGAGAGAAGTGATACAGCATTTAGCACATGCAGTTTCAACCTTTTTCAGAAGAGTACTATATCAAAATAGCTGTAGCTGAAGGGATTTAAAAAAAAAAAAACAAACCCAGAACTTACAGATTGCAGAAATAGGTTGTACTTTCACTTATCAGAAAATTAACTTCTACTTGTGAAACATCATGTGATCCATATATCTTCTAGTTCAGAAATTCAGCAGTGTCTTGTCTTAAGTCAACATTTTTGTTTTCCTTTTTTTTTTTATTTTTAAGGCTTTTCGTTATCAAGTTGAGCATCTTTATGCCCCTCAGGCAGAGTCCTTCACTTCATCTCCTCTCATTCATTAGTTCCATTAATTGGTTCTGTAAAGTGAATTATGTGTCCAGAAAGAGAATGAAGAAAATGACTTTTTTTGTGAGCTATTATCCATCTGCCCTTATTGAGAATGTTCTTCACAATATAACTCATATGATCTATTCCACTTCATCACTTAGATCTTTCTCATGCTACCTCACCAAATAGTTTACTTTGGACCAAATTAATAGCTGATGTAAACAATGACACTAGATTTGATTTCAAAATGCTCATACTGCCATGATTTCTCTCAGTTTTTCCCTCTCCGTACGTAATATGTAATCACATGCTGATTATTATATGTATACACACACACACACACTTCTTTTAAAAAAAGAGTGCTGTATTTTCAGTTAGTGACAAAAGAACAGTACAATTCTTTTGATATAGCCTTTTTGAATGGTTTTATTTTTATTGAGTGTAATATGTATTATATTTGCAAATTCATCCATCCCAGAGCCACAAGTACTGTGTTACAGGATACACTAGCCTCCAGAAGAAGCTATGAGGAAAGGTTAGAAAAATATTCTATCTATTTTTGAATAAAGGTGTATATCAGCTAGGAAGGCAGAAAGAGCAATTCTCCATCTGCTCTTAAGAAAAGTATATTAGAGTAACAGAAAGACCAAAACACGACTAATTTCTGGTGGAGTATTCACCATTCTCCCATGCAATAGGGCATGGATAGTTCAGGATGATTAAAAGCTTAATTCTTTTCCCAAAGGGAGCTTTAGGGAAGGTAAAAATTAATATATCTACCTCTCTTACAGCCCTCACATTTTGTCACTTTTGCAAGGAGATTTAGACACATAGCGATGTAACAAAGAGCACAACTATACACAGCTAGACTAATGTAATTAGATAACACAGGACTTTAATACCTTAGCTTTTTATATTCAATATTAAATTCAAAGTTGAATTAGCTGACACCAGTTTAATGGCTACATTTGAAGCCTCTGATGGATATTTTTTTCACAGCATAAAATCTCCAACTTGAGCAATTTATGATTTTTTTCCCTTAAGACTTGACACAGATGAATTTTAGAAGAAGACTAAAAAGCCTTGTTAGGCTTGTAAGAAGTAGAAAATAAACTCACTAGAAATATCTAACACAATAGTATAAATTTTAAAAATTCCCTGAGTATGTTGTTTAGTAATATTTAGATAATATTAATGTATAGGTTATATTAATTATAAAGATCTTGTGCTATTTGTTAGGCACATATCAAAATAATCAGTACTAAAAGACCTTACACTGAACCTTACAGAACTACAGAATCTGTTATAACATAGCTCTGGTTTTCAGAACATCATCTACCAGAACTTTGTCTTTTAAAAGTAATCAAATAAGGTTAGTTTCAAGTATCACAGTGACTCATAATAAGAACTAGGATAAACTGCTTATCAGTCTCCCTAAGATTATATTTGACTAGCTAAATCTTTGTACTTTCTCCTAAGAAACACCTGGCTATTTTATCAGCAAGTCCCTGGCTGACACAAGTCTGGGCTTGTCAGTTCCTGTCCACAAGTGGCTATGTTCTTTTTTTGAAGAGTTTTTTGTGTGGCAGCAGGGAATAAGTATGCCCACTGTTGAACCATGTTAGAAAGGTGCCAGTAGACAACCAGTATTTTTCACATGGTGTCCAAATAGCCACAGTATTGTAGTGACAAAGGTACAAGTTTTCTGCCTGCACAAAAGAGAGAAGTCTGAAATAACAAAAGGAAAAGGCAGACAGATAAAAATTACTCAGAAGCTCAGATCATAAAAGTGAGGAAATCTTACCTGGCATGTTACAGGAATGTGATCTCCCTAGCTTCTCTGCCAACACAGTATACCAAAGAGCATGCTGCTTTTTTACTGACAGGGTTGTTTTCTTGCACAAGGCCTCAATCAATAGGTGCTGCAGAAGTTCCTTCATTCTTTATTGCAAAGATCAAATGGGCTCACCTTGACCATCTTGTGTATAATGCTTTCACTGTGAACCTACCTCACCTTATCTTTTTCTCCAGCTTGTAGCAGTTCACAAGGAAGTACTTATGCTAAGGGAAGTGTATAAAAGTTGACAATGTAAGAAAGACCACTGGATGTATATTGTTACAGATGAGTCAGGTTCCATCGTACAAAAAAAAAGAAAAAATCAGAACAAGACAAGTGATAAAATTGACTTGTTAAGCATGGACCATGCTTGTGGTGCACATGTGGTACAGCATGAACCCAACTGGGTTACTATAAAGGTACTTCAAAACACTGCAGTGTGGTAGCAGTAAGATGGAATAGTGTGGATCTAGTCATTGTGTGCAGGCATCTGGGAATATACACACAACACTACCATTCCTTCAGTTTAGTAACTGATCTTTACTTTAAGACTAGTTATATTGTTTTGCCTCTAATACTTCTAGAAGAATGTTTCAGAACAGCCTTGCTTAAGGAATTCAAATCTTCTTCTTGTTTCTAGTACTGTTTGATCTGTAGCTTCTCTACTCTCATATGTCTTCTTACCAACTTTGGCCTTTAATTTAAACGTGTTTATATTTCTTTCTCAGTGCTGAATTACTGTAACCCCTCCTTGCTGTACAGAAGTCACACAGAAATACTAAAATGACTGAAGCATAAAGAAAAGTTTCTGCTGGTAAACTCATTACCCCAATGACATACTGTATTTCACAAATATTTTAGTCCCTTTTCTGGTTTTAAAAGTAGAGTGTGACAGATTAGGTTGTGTCCTGGTTGCAGTATAAACAGGAAGAATAATTTTAATGCTCTTGTCTTCAACCCATATATATTCTACTTCCCTGCTTACCCAAGGCCCTGACAGAATTAAATTTGGCCGG
>NW_010319729.1:0-8858 GCF_000700745.2 Antrostomus carolinensis
TCTGTGATTCTGTGATTCTGTGAAAATGCTCAGCCTGTGCCCACGAGAGTTGGAAGAGAGCCTTGTGCTGTTTGTGTGTTTGGGTTGGTAGTTGGTACTGGACTTCAGAGTATGCTCTTCCTTCTCTCTCCACTTCTGCTGCTGTTGATGACTGTCCATAAGCAATCAGATGCTTGAGAATAATTTCTTCAGCAGGTTTATTGGTTTCCCCTGCAGTAAGCAGATAAGACACAACCTGTTAGCAAGCATCTGATGACACTAAAACTATATCACATAGTTTAGCATCTGCTGTTCTCCTTTTTCAGCTATGAGACCCCAGTGTGTGAAAGCGATGCCAGATCGAAGAACACAGAGATTGATGATCCATTCAAGGACAGAGAGCTTCCAGGTCAGAGAGGAACAAGATCCTGTCTCTGCCTTCTTCCCTTGTCTCACCTTGGGATTCTTAAGAGGCCAAGAATATTGTTGAGGAGATGGGGGATTTCCCTCACCATGCGTGTTTTACCATAGGTTTTATTCTGTGTTATTTTGGATTGCCTCCAGTTACAGCAGTGAACTGGAAAAGACTGTGAGTATCCCAGAGGCCAGTTTATTGCCCGTCTGCCCTTTGAAAATGTCTGGGATCAGAATTTTCAGGGAAAAAACCTGGATGCCTGAAGGTTTCCTTGTGGAAAAATGGACTCACATTGAAAATTCTTCTTCAAAGCCTATCCAGGATAGGATCCCTTCCATTTAGCAGGGCTTTTCAGCAGTTTGATGTCCCCTGAGCAACAAAGGAGGACGCACCTGGCAATTGTCAGTGGGCCAACTGGCTCCCTGATGCTGCATGGACCAGTCAGGGCAGCATTCCTGGTGCACTAAGGTCCCTTAACTAACCTTGGCTCCTTATTTAGCTGGACTCTATCCCTCATTTTTTTGCCTGAGACCTGCTTTGTCTCATATGGCTACTTGTTTTATACTCTGCTTTTCCCTCTTAACAGAGTGACAAGCCATAATTTACTGATTACCTACTTTGTGTCTGCTAGGAAGATGTGCTGGGCATAGGTATCTGTGCAGCTCTTAAAAATGCTGTCCTACCTGCCTGAGCTTTGTTTTTTCCTTCCTGCAGCCTTTCTAAGGAGCAGAGTGAGGAGCCCTCACTGACAGGTCAGCAATTGATCTCCTGGGTGGGGGCTGATTGCTTGGAAACAGAAGCTACAGTGGGTCCCTCTTCACCATAAGGGAGTGGTAGACACCAAGAACTCTGCAGAAAGACTTGGTAGCTCTGGATCTATTTCATTTTCTCCTGACCCTTTCTAGGGCTAGCATAAAGTGAGTTGTCCCGGAGCAAGTTAGCAAAGGAAATGAGATTTGTTCCAAATTTTCCTTCTATGCCTCCTAATTCTCCTCCTGCTGTCTCCTGACTTTAGGCCTCATAGCTTTCTGCTTAGCCACTCTGCCCTCATCAGGGCTCTCTTCTGTGCAGCTCCTCATTTTCACAAGTCATGTAGAAATTTCCTATCTGCCTCCCTCTCACATTCAAATGAAATCTGCCAATTGGTTCAAGTATTACTTGGGGGGTAGGGGGAGGGAAACTAGCTAACTGATTGCATTAAGGCTCATTTCCTTAGGAAATCATGCTAAAATAGAATAATCTTACTTCCTTTCTTTCCCATCCCCTTCTCTCCTTGCTTTTTCTGCCTCTCCCTGCACTTCCCTCCCTGCCTCTCCAGAATTCTTCTGTGAAAATCCTTTGCACTTGGGCTTTTTCTCTGAGACACTCTTAAAACACTCTTTCTGATCTGTCAGGAAGACAGAATGGTTTCATTTCCATTCTCCCTCCCCTTCTGCAGCTAGACAAAGGGACAGGAACTGCTTGACCCAGAAGACAACACATGATGCTCTGTAGCTTAGTGGTCTGGTCCCAGCTCTCAGCTCAAGCCTCTTTTCTGTGCTTGAATAAATGTTCAGCCCTGTGCTTGGCTGCATTGGCTGGCGTGATGGTTCCTGTCACTGAAAATACCCTTGTCTATAGAGAGACTAGGAGATGGAGGGTCTGATCCTGATTTGTCTGCCTGAGGGGTGCTGTGCTGCATGATCTTTTTTTGTTTGTTTGATTAGTTGCTCTTGTATGCAAAAATTCACTGGTGAGCCAGAACTGCAGGGCATGAGAGAGGATGTTTCTTTTTACTTTTTTTTTTCTACTCTATTTCTTAGCAGAACTGAATTTCAAAAAACTCTGCTTTAATTTGAGATTGATATTCCATTTGTACTCAATTCTGTAAGAGGGATCCCATACCTTATTCCTCTTCTAGAAGTCTGCCCATTCTTCAGACTCTTAGTGCTGCAGGCGGTGCACTCCTTGGCCTGTGTGAAGAGACCCTACTGAGGTTGGGGTGGGGAAAACATAAGTCCAGATCCTTGCACACCTACACATACCCTCTTCACAAACTGTGTAATGGCTGTGGCCAGAAGAAAGAAAGAAGGAGGGAAAGTGTTGCTTGCACATAGCAAATGGCAAACTGCTAATTCCTGCAGACAGCGAGATGCCGAGGCCCCAGGGAGATGACCTCTAGCAAATGGTTTTTCAACCTTCTCATTACTGCAACAAAAAGCTCCTTTAAGTGAGTAGTCTACTCTGGCTGCCATAGCAGCTTACCCATTACAGTGCTGACATTTTCTGGACCATGTGCCAAACAAGTGCTGAGGGGTGTGCGTGTGTGTAATGCACATGATATGGAGACAGGCAAAGAACTGTTGTTTAGCTATTGCAGAGCACAGAGCCTGTAATACTGCAAAGGAGGGAGTTTTATCAGATCAGTTTGCAAGCTGCTTTCAGCAGTCAAGGGATTTCAGTAAGTTTTTCTGGTGCTCTGTTTGGTGTGCACATCCTTCTCCGAGAAAAGCAGAAAGTGTTGATGCTGCAGTATGTTGCTTAGGGAGGTTGTTTTCTGATGTCTGCTGTCTTAATCAGCTGACTTAATTGGTATCGGATAGTGGTTTGGGGAAAGAGAAGAGGTGAGGATGTGCTTTTCTGTCACATCAAGAGAAGACAATAGGGTGGGAGGTGATGAGTTTTGGACAATAGTTTTGGAGGCAGTGGAGCATGCTTTTGTTCCTTTAAGAAGCAAGGAAATGGTATAGATTGCCTCATAAAGGTGAGGAGACAGAGAATTTCATCTCAGCTGTGTCATAACAGGCTGGCACTGTTAAGGATAGGAGGCTCTGTCAGTCTGTGGTTATGCTGGTGGGGAACTAGACAGCCTGAGCACTAAGTAATGGAAATAGTTACCAAGCTTGTCTTCAGCCCACTTAGTCCTGCTTTAGCCAGCAGTGACTGGGGACGATTACCATGTGTTGACTTAGACTAATGTATTTCCCATGCAGTGTGATCATGCAAAGAACTGAATTATTGTGGTAGCTGCTGGCAGGCAATTCTCTCTACGTCTGAAGAGGAGAGTGCAAGCAGCAGGCTGGCTTTGGCCCATGCTTTGGGAAGCTTTAAGCTGTCAGTTAGGACCTCAGAACAGCCATATTTGCAGAGGAAGATGACCCAGGAGGTAATGAGTTGTTTTGTAAACTTCTCTGCAATTGTCACCATGGGAACTCCTGTCTGCCAGGTACTTCTAGCACATCCCTGTGGTTATGCTTGTAAGAGAACTGGGAGAGGCCATAAAGCTAACCACACACTCTTCCTGACAGATATTGTTGATGACCCTGTGTGTGCCTGGACAAAAGCTGCAGGACAAATTGCCATGCAGAGAAACCAGAAGAAGGATTATTCTGCTTTTCCTTAGGGACTGTGCTGATGGCTGCCATGTTACAAACAAAGGAGGTTCTGGCTGATCCTTGCTGAACTGGAGTAGGAGATCATCCCTGTGTGTTCTTGTATTAAACCTCCTCTTTTCTTTCTGCAGGCTGCCCAGAAGGGAAGAAAGTTGAATTTATTACCAGCTTACTTGATGCTCTGACTACAGACATGGTACAGGCTATTAACTCAGCAGCACCTGCTGGGGGTGGGAGGTGAGTCCAGAAAGCATTCAGGCTGAATGCCACCAAGGTGGCTGCAGAGCTCTGGGTGCCCCTGAGGTGGGCGCAGGAGGGAAAGGTGTTGCTCTATGCTGATTCGGGTTCCTCTGAGTTGCTGGGAGAGGAGTTGAGGCTGCATCTTCAGGTGCTGCTCTGTCCTGTCATCCTAGCCCTTGTCTGCCTCCTTCTGCCCCTCCTCCCTGGCAGCTGCTCTACCATAAAGGTTAGTATAGCCCATTTGAAGTGTGAAATGAGAGCTCAGTGGGAGGAAATGGCTTGTTCTTTTGTCCCCTGGTGCATGAAAAGACCTAATAAAATGTAAATGGATTGAAGGAGACTATGGCCTAGTGGCTACCACAGGGAGTGAAGAATGCCAACTGAATTCTTGGCGGTACCAGTGCCATGGTTTTGCTGTGGGTTGGAGCCAGCCTGCCGATGAGGACGGAAGCTGTTTTTCATGGCCCTCCCCTCTGACCAGATCCTTCTTGGAAGGAGCAGCAGGTCAGGCCTGTTGCAAGAGGTGGGCAGAAGTCTTTGTTTCTGTGGAACTGGAGGAAAGCTAAGGTCTTGTCTCCCCCTTCTGCTTGATAACAGCAAATCCCCGTAGTGCAGCAGCTGCAATGCTGTGGCAGGACAGGCCATTGAGAACAGGCTGTGATAGATTTAAAAGAAGTGCTGTATTGCCTTGGCTAGGCAAGTTTTCTATGGTTCTGGATTCCCCCAACTATAAAAGGAGTCAGTGCTAGTTTAGCACACAGCTCATGTGCTTATGTTCATAGGGGTGTGCCTCTGTGCACTCGTTACTTGCATGGGTATGGCTTCAATGTATTAAGAGTAATGTTGATCTTCTGCTTTCCTCTTTCAAAATGTAGAAGGAAGCAGTTCCATCTTTACTCAAGACAAAAAACGTCCTGGGTGGCACCTCTGTGCCTCTTGGTTTCAATATAGGTGACTTGTGAACCCATATGTTTTTAACTTCGCATTTGAACCTTATAAATCAGGCCCGTGGCTGAGTGCCTGCATGCTGAATATTCTGTAACCCATCAAGTTAGCAGGATATGCCTAGCATGTCTGTATTCATGTAAACACGATGAAAAATGCCCCAAGGATGGGAATCGTCATTCTCTCCCAGCCATAAGCATTCCAATGTCAATTCTGTCTAATTTGCATGGTTTGGATGCAGTGGGTAGGGGTGGTGGGAAGCCCTGGAGTGTATTTGATATTTATTTGGCATCTCTGGCACTGGGACTGAAACCCAGCCAATGTAATCGTTGCTCTTAAAGCTTAATATAAACCAATATTGTAGACACCAGAGATCTGTGATCCCACTGCACTTCTATAAACCAGCAGGCTTGCTTCCTAATGTTCCCCAAGCTTTGTGTATTTCTCAGCTTTCAATAGAGGCCTTTCTGGTAGAATTTTTCTCTGTCCAGCTCTTCACATAGTTGTCATGTTGATTTTATTTCAATTCCAGTGTCATCAGTGCAGTTGCAAGGGGAAAAAGAAATCTTTTAGCAGCCTGTCCTTTGTAAGGTGAAAGGCTGCTAACACCCAAATACTCTGCCTGCCTACAGCCATGATTAAATTCAGGAAACTGCTCTGGCATAAACTTCCATGTGCCTCAGCTAGGCATACCCCAAAGAACATGTGTCAAGCTTTTTCCATCCCACCATACCATGATGGGACCATTTATTTTGAAAAGAAAAAAAAAAAAAAAAAAAAAAGCATTGCAAGGAATTTTTGGTACTTACATAAAAATTTAATCACTACAGCTTTCATTTCATGTGAGTTTGCAGAGCTGGAAAGCTGTCCCTGTGCAATGAGTCCTGCTTTCCAGGTTCCCCAAGGGGAGGAATGTCCCGAGTCTTCTCTTCAGGAATATCTGAAATTTTCTGGGTGATCTAACTTAACTTTGGCACTGGACTGAAAGCTCTTTTCCAAGACAGAGATATTTTACCTATAGAGTTAGTCATAGGGCTAATTCATTTCCAGCCTTAACAACTAACAAAGTACTGGATTTATGATGGTGCTTATCCTGTATCTCCCTGGCCCAGGTTTGCTGAGAAGGTCATGTTGAAAAGAAAAGCTAGAGATCTGGCTATCTGTTTTTTCTTAATGTCAGTCATATCAGTTTTAATGTCTTAATGTAATTGTTCTTACTCATCAGGCAAGCTTCACTTATTGCAGGCTCTTCTCCATCTTTGTCGTGATGATGGCAGAACAGATTCTGTATTTAAGCATGCACTAGTTCCTTCTGTAGCCTCCCTCTTTCTGTTCCTTTATAGTGTTCAGCATTTCATCCTCCTGGGCCTTTATTTTAGAGTTTGAACAAATGTATCCAATGATCTAAGTTAATTTTTTAACGTATCGCCAGCAAAGCTTATGCCTATTGCAGAGGGCAGGCCAGGCAAACAGCAAGTTGTACCCCCATATCAGTTGGCCCCATATGTTGTCCTATACATTTTAATCAATCAGAGAAGCAGCAAGTAGGAGTTTTAGGGAAGGAGGGGAGTATTACTGTTTCTTTGTGGCAGCAGAAAGATAATACTGGCATACAATATCCATTTTTAGTGCATACATTAAAATAAGGGACCAAACGCAGTGAAGAGCCTTTCCAGAGTGTCAAGAGCTGAAAAAGCCTAACGGTGAGAGTCTTAAAGAGTTCAACTTTCCTTAGGGTATTAAAAGAATGAAAAAAAGGTTGAAAGATGGTTGTGTATAATCTGAGTATCTCCATAGGGACAGAAGCTCTGCAGGCTCTTTAGTCTAGCAGGGAAGATCATGATTAGCTGAATATAAAAACACTTGTGATCAAAATTTCTTTAAAGCAAGGGCAATTCTAAGGCAGAATGAAGTAATGACAGATTCCCTCTCTCTAAGGCTAGTAATTGGATTCACACACTGTGAGTATGATATACAGGAAATCAGATTAGATGACCTGCAGCCTTTGGTCTGAATCTGGATATACAGAGTGAAAGCTTCTTGCATTTGCTGAGTGTCTTCATCTTCAAGACTTCACCTATTTATGCTGCAAAGCTATCTGTGGCTTTGTGATGTCTGTATTAGCTTTTTTTGGTGGGGAGGGGAGGAGCATGGGGAGGCATGATAGAGATCTTCATTTAAAATACTGCATTGAGCCGTGCTAAACCGCACACTTTATACTTGGCACACACCAAAAAACAATCTAGTAGCAGCAGAATGAGGCTGTACAACTTGGATTGCTGCAGGCCATGTAAGTAAAACCTGATAAGACTTTTTTTTTTTTTTATTGGCATGCTTAAAACAACCTTGTAATCCCTTATAGGTCTTGTCTCATTTAAGCAAGTTCAAAGCTATTGACTTTAATTGAGTTACTCTTGCTTTACAATAATGTAAATGAAATGAGAACTTCCCTTCCTTGTGGCCCTGGTTTATATTACAGCAAAATAGCCAAGTAGACTTCATTTAGACTTTGGAAACAGAAAATCTCTGGTAAAATTCTTTCTTAATTTTATGTTTATGTAATAACTCCAAGGCACATCTTGTTACTGTATGTTTTCAAAGGAATTAAGGGAGCACTTGTATAAAATTGGTTTATTAACCAGTGTTTGGCATCCTTTTTGAAAAGACACATAGTTGAAATTGTTCACATATAAATCCTATGTAACAAGAGCAGCACTTCTTAAAATTTAGACTTCACTTTAGTACATTTTAGTCTGCATCTTAGTCTATTTGCTAATTCAGACATACTCATATAACACAGGGCCTAAAGTAAAGGGGATCCTGACCTGGGTTTCCCTGATCTGAGAAACTCATTGGTCCCTGCCAATTCAGAAATGAATTTTATTTGCAAACATATGTGCACTATGGCTTGCTACATTATCAGCAAAAATATTAATGCCCTGTGGAATTTTGGGTTAAAAGGGCAGCTTACAACAGCCACCCTTATCATGTAACACAGCAGCTATGTCTCTTCATTATAAGTTGCCAATTATTCCGCCTGTAATAACCCTAAAAAGTACTTCAGAAAATTGCCCCCAAGGTTCCCTTTCATGCTCTAGTTGAGCATTTTGAAGAAGGCAAGCACAGCTCAGCATATCTCCAGGGTGTTCTGAAGCTGAGCCATGTTTTAATAAAGATTGACACTTTCAAACCGTGCAGGGAAGTTAATGCCCAGCTCCTATTGCATTTAAATTGAAGTTGGATGCCAACTTCTCTTTGTGGTCCTATGGAAATTCTAGCCTAATTAAAGAACAAGAGAGTTCATGTAAGAGGAGGGTCTTTAAACAGTCAATGAGGAGTGAAGGGAAGTGATTTTTAAACCTTCTAAATGGTTTATCCCATAATCTTTAGAAAAGTTGTGTTCAGAGTAGTGTTTCATACACAACTTAGCAGGAGGAGAGGAAGAAACTGGGCCTGTAATAGGAAGATAATTTAAGTTTTAACTGTGGAGGAATTATGCATTCCCTGTAATGAATTTGGACTGTGGGGTACCCTTTTGTTTAGTCTGAACACAACGTAGTTTTTTTGTTGGCTTCTTGATTCTTTGGCTACAGGAAAGGGAGAATAATAAAACAAATACATGATCCTTTTGCAATTCCATTAGAGTAGTCCTCTTTGATTCAAGACATGTTCCACCATTACAGCTTTTAACTTTAGAATAGACAACCACAAAGAGCAACGAAAGGAGAGAAAGAAGTGGAAGCAGAGCAAGAACAATTCTGAATTTTTACCTCAGTTTGCTAAAGTCTTACTGCTTTCCACCGCACGCCCAGGCACCTTGGTGGACATCATGAATGCTGTTATGAGCATTGATTGGCAGGGTCAGTCCTGTCATTTCTTTAGCTTTGCTCTCATCCATCCTTTGTTCA
>NW_010319729.1:8883-31948 GCF_000700745.2 Antrostomus carolinensis
GCATCAAGTCATAGAAATTTACAACTTTTAACTCCAGACATCCTGACTACAAACATACCTTGTGTGTTAGGAGTGGAAGCTGGACTAACTTTTTCCTACTCTGTTGCTTCTGCTAGCAGCTTCTCGTCCATCAGTGTTCTTCCACCCTGGAATAGCTCCCTCTGGTTTATAGTCTCTGTTTACAGTCCATCTGGGTGGTGTTAGGCTGGTCTTACTGCCCTTCCCTCCTTCTGCCTCAGCTGCTGTTGTTGCTACATAAAGATTTTATTTTACAAAATAATAGGTTTTCTAAAGGTCTTCAAACAGGTGATCATCTGCTGAGTATTTAAGAGATTGCAGCCTTGCTTTCTGTCAAAGCAGTACTTTGTATTAGGATTTTCTGTCACTGCAACAGTACTGTGGGTCTGTGCAGCCTGTGCAGTGGGATGCAGTGGGACTGCAAGTGCACAGCAAGCAAAGGAGTAGCATTGATAGGAATGGACTTAAGTTTACTCAGTAAAATTTAGTGGGACATACCACACTTTGACAGGGTATTTCAATGGAGGATAATGTGATTGCACGCTGTACATGGTTCTGTATGTGAGTAATGTCTGACATTTGCTGCTCTTGTATACTTTACCCTATATACCTCCCCTTCTTCCCTGCTCCTTCCCACTGAGTTAATTCCTTTCTTGCAAGGGGCCTCAAGGGCTGGAAAGCGTTACAGACTGCATGCAAAGTGCATCTTCAAGCTATCTATCTGATATTTTGTCATGTTCTTCTTTCTTTGCTACAGAATTCAGTGCAGCTGCAGAAGTACATGTTCCTAGTTTTTCATAGCCTCTTTGTTTTCTGCCTGTACCCTAGTTACACCAGATGATATGAAGGAGTTCTGTGGAAGTGTATCTCATCTGGAAAATAGTATTGTTAAAAGTAACAGTACCTTCACCCAGGTATCTCCAAGCATAAGCCACCTAAGAAATAAGCATTCTCCTCCTGTGAGGGAGCTGATAGCACATTATCTAGGAGGAGGAGCAAAAGCCTACTTAGAGAAGACTATAAACTTGGTGCTAACACAAGAGTAGGCTGTTAATGACAGACCACACTTCTCTTCATTGTTGGACTGTGGGTGGGCTTATGCTGCATAGTGGAGCTAAACTTGCTGGCTTATGTAAGGAAGTGATCCAGCAATAGCAGGTTAGATTTGGAAAATCAGTTTGCACGAGCTCTCTGCTTCCCCAGCACTCATACTTTAGGATTGATTGTTTTGTCATAGAGTGCTAAAGAGGCTGGTAATGTCTGTCTTTACTAGGTCTTACAAAGCTGCTACAGCACTGGAGTGAGAAACTGGAATTCAGTGGACTTCTGTGTGACTTGTGTTAGAGCAAGAGATGTTTTGCTGGGAGTCAAAAATGTACAGGGCAGCTTTGTTCTCTCTTGGTTTTTCTGATTCCTTTATAGTTTGAATGAGTAGAATGACAGCCCAACAAATGAAGTTTGCATCTAAGAGCTAACTTATTTCTCTTGCAACAGGAATAGAGGGATAATAGAGGGAAATTCCCCAGGAATAGTCCTGCAAAGTCAGTGCTTGCAGGACAATTAAAGCCCCCAGATTTATTTCAGCTGACCTGGCAGGTACAGTTGTTGTCATGGCACATCATCAAAGCTAGGTGGCTTAGCAGTGCTGTGAAGTTGAATCAATTCATGCTTCATGGATAGTGTGTAAGTTTCTTGCATGGGCAGCTGTGAAAGTCAAGATAAGTCCATGTATTTGTATTAGTCTGTGGATTTCCCCAATTTTCTTTATGGAAGAGCTGAAGAGAGCTATATTGCCTCTCTTGGTAACTCATAAGAGCTCCTCCTTGGTGTGGCTCTGAAAATAAGGCACTTTTAAGTTCTGAGTGTCTCTTCAGCAGGTAGAGAGAAGCTTGTGTTCCTGTCTGTTTTATTTCTGCTGCTGTTTCTAAGATGCTCTGCTATTTTCTCCATTTCCGCCTCTCCAGGTGTGGGCCTTCAGGAAGCACAGGGCAGGCCAAGGTGTGGACAAGGAGAATCTTGCATGCACAAGCTGAGGTTTTATTCGTCTATCTCGGCAAAAGCAGAATATTATCCCTTGCAATACAAAACTTCCCTGTGGCTGTTGGAAACAGGCTAGTCTTCAAATGATAGCCAACTCATTTCCAAAAGGGAGAAAGGCCAGTGACTGTGTTCATAAATGTCATAAAAACAAACCAAAGGATGTGTTTTTATTCTCTACTGTCATCTTGGTCTTCACAAACAGTTTCAAGGCTGTGAAAAATCCGGGCACTCCCTTAGCTTCCTGGGGAGATTTTTGCAATTTCTGCTTGTCCATAGGTGGCTCCAGGGGCTTGCATTGTATTTTGGATCCCAAACCTAAACCAAATTTATTCCCAAACTCTTCTTCCTCCCCCACAGTGTTTATCCCACTGTACATTGACCAGATGCTGTGAGTGAACACCAAGCTGCTTCTCAGCTAAGGATTAAATGATTAAGGAGATAGTTTCAAGTAAAACCTTGGGAAAAATGTTGTTCAGTTTATTTGCCTCTCCTTACTCTGTGTGTTTACTTGTTGCAAGGATCCAGATATCTCTTTATAGGGTCTGCCTTTCTGAATTGTATCCTCATTCGTAAAATCTATCAGAGATGGTTAATGAGGATCTCTGTTCTCCACCTAAGGTCCAGTGCTTGCTTAATGCATGTTGCAGACTACCCTTCACTAGTGGTAGATGGATGGGGCTTTTATTTTTCAGGCTCGGTAGCTGCGTTTTAGGGGCAAAGCTGGTCATACTGAAAGGTCAAAAGAATTTTCTCCCTTCTAGTCACCAATGAAGAAATTTTCAGTGGCCATTTAAATATATATCCTACCAGTTTCTGAAACAAGGTCAGTGACAATGTTAAAGTGCATTTTATAAAGGTACCTGGGTTCATATTTCCCCATCAGCTAGAATGGCCCAAACTCATGCCAGAATCTGGCTGCCTGCAGCATGCAACTGTCCCTCTCTCCTTTCTGGGAAGGAATTTAGGCAGCAGCTGGAGATGTCTCCTGGAATATGTCAGAGTAACCAGTGCCAGTGTAGCATGTCTGACTACTCATCCACCAATTTCCATGCACTGAAATGCTTTATTCAGCCTCATTTCAGCATCATTTCAGCTTTCTCTGTTGACACGCTCATCACATGGAGAAAAGATGGACTAGCTTAGTGCAATTTTTAAAGAATTATTCATTCTTTAAAAGAAGAATGGATTTTCTTCTCTGGTTCTCGGTATCACTGAGGAATAGCACCTCTCCCACTGCTGCTGCAGAGCACCAGACATCACTTGAATGGTATGACATAACAGTGCCTGTTCAGTGATGGCTGGACATTGAATGGCAGCATTCTCTATTTGTGCATCTTCAGCTGTTGATTTTCTTCCTCCTCCTCTTCTCCTCCTCTCTGATATTGTTTGTTGTTGTCCACGAAAAGAAAATGTGAGCCAAATAACGTCAAGCTTGTAAGATCACAACGAGTAAGAACTGAAGCAAAGTGGAGTTGCCAGTTCCATAGTATTTTGCTTTTAATGGATTTGTGCTGCTTGTCTCCTGTGGAATTCTTGTGTATAAATCAACCATGTGAAAAGCATTAAATATGCTGAAAATACAGCACAGGAGTTCAAATCTTATAAATAGATACAGCAAGAATGTTGTATCTTGCCAGACATTTTCAAATAACGAATGTGTCTTCCATTAAATGAATTTGTTCCCTTTCTGAAGTCTAGATGTTGCTATCACAGAAACTACTGTGACAGCTGACACTTGCGGCTCTCCTACTGGTAACTTGAATGGGAGCCCAAGGGTGAAGAGGACCATGGAGATTGCCTCTTGCTCTCTAAAGGGAATCCTTCTGGGTTAAGGCAGAGTTTCATCAACTGGTGTGAGGAGAACCAGAGCTACTGAGGGTATCAGTCTCCAGGAATCTCTTGGCACCACTTTTTAATGCTAAAGGACATTTTTAGATAAAGTTCATCTCTCTTGAAGGAGCCCAGCTAAAGGAGGAGATTGTAAGACCTGCATATTTTGCCTGCTTTAAATATGGCATAGTACATGTCTGACTCAATGAGCAGCTCTGGCTCCTCAGCATGTGCTTGACAGTGTTGGTGAGAGCACCCACTTGTCGGGCGGGGCCTGTGCTTCCTCTCTTCTAGGTTCTCTGAGCCAGACCCCAGCCACACACTGGAGGAGCGAGTGGTACACTGGTACTTTAGCCAGCTGGACAACAACAGCAGCAATGACATCAACAAGAGGGAGCTGAAGCCTTTCAAGCGTTATGTAAAGAAGAAAGCCAAGCCCAAGAAATGTGCCCGACGTTTCACTGACTACTGTGACCTCAACAAGGACAAGTCAATCTCGCTTCAGGAGCTGAAAGGGTGCTTGGGAGTCAGCAAGGAAGGAGGTGAGTATTTTTCCTTCCCCGTTGCATGAGAATAAACGACTGACATGGAGTTACAGCAAACTCGGGCCTCTGTTTTCTCCCAGGTGATTCAGAAGTGCCACAGTTTGTGTGAGAAAATGAGTAGGATTAATACCCTGCCATACAAACGTAGTTCATTATTTGTGTTACAACTCTGTCAAATATCCCTTATCACAGACCTTTGTGCTAAGCACTATACAAAAATAGGGCAAAAAGATGAGCCTTGCCCAGAACCCTGCTTGTGCTGTAGAAGTCCTTGGAAACTGTAGTTCAGATCAGGTCCCTTCTGAGTAATACACTGCTAACAATATGCTTTTGTCTCAGCCATGTAGGTTGGATAATGTATGAGCCAGCACAGATGCAGTCTGTCTCCAGAGACCCTGTTGACTAACAAAAATAATATTTCTTTTCATTGCTAAATCCAGCATGCAGGAAAGTGGATGATGCAGAGAGAACAGCTCAGAAAGAAAGCACAGGACTGTACTGTTGTCCTTTTTCAGAGTTAAAATACATTTTAAGATTGGGGAAAAAACAGGCGTATGAATAACATATTTTCCTTTCTGTTTAGTGCCTGAGCAACCAAGCAAACCTTCTTCCTCTTTCATCTTCACCTCATCTTCTGTTGAGACCTGGACCATACTGATATTTTTGGAAATTTAATGAATTTAAACTGTTCAACCCAAATTCAATAATTATCAGTCATTCTGGACTGTGGGCAGACTTGCTTGGCAGGAGAAGGTAAACGGGGAGACTCCAGGGGGCTAATTTCCTGTGCAGGTGTTTTGGCTGTGCGGACAGCTCTCGTTATAATCATCATGCCAGTTGGGAAGGGTGGATAGCTTTCTTTCTCCAGGCTTAACCTTTCCTTAGTTCTTTCCTCAGGTTTAGCACAAATGGAAAGGGAGTCAGTGCATTTGAGTGTTGGAATTTGCCTTTTCTAGGTGCTTTGCAAACATCTTAGTTATCATAATAAGCCCATTGCTTATTATGATTCTCTCAGCTTACTTGTCAGCTGTGAGAAGCATTCAGCTTCGCTAGTTCAGTGGGAGTTTTTTTTCTTAGTTATAGGTACCTTACTGAGGAATGACATACTAAAATAGCAATCCTGTTCCTTAATTTTATTACCTTCCCAATGAGGTGAATATGCCAAATGAATTTTATTGCTATTTGGCCTAGAATAAGACTCTCTGGAATCTGCTGCCTTGGCCAACCGACTGTTCAAAATTTAGTTTATGGAAGGGGGCAGGCTGGAGGGGAGAAAATGTGAATCTTTGAGCCCATGTGAAGAGGCAAGAAAGCAGCGAGACATTGTTGTGAATGCCTGATTGCCCAAGTGTTTGCTGAGAACACAGCCTTGACTTTTCACAGTTTCTTCCATTGTATGAGGACAGGATTGTGTGCAAAAAGGTGCTCTGTCCTTGTTTTATCATACAGCTCCACATACCTACTAAAGGCCTGACAGGCCTTGAGGATCTAAGATACATGGATAAGTTAGTTATGTGAAAGGAGGAGCAAGGAGGGCTAAAGGATGGTGAGGGCTAAAAAGCAGTAGAGGGAGCAGGTACTAACGTAGGAAAGAAGTGAAGGAGAGTACTCTAGTGGGACAGTAAGCAAGTTTGTGATGAGTCTTTTTTAAAAGTCATGAATTTGTGAGGTGGTAGATGACATATTTGCTCTGCTTTCTATTCACAAGAACTTCTAAATTAAGAAATAACTGGTATCTTACCCCTTCTCCAACTTTCCCGTATCCTGATCATGGGTGCATACAGTCAGTCTCTATATATTTGCTCTCTATTTCTTTTTCTCTACCATGGCCTCCAAACATCTGCTGGGGCTGAGGTCACTCTGGGTCCAAACCAAGAGCTAATCGGGAACCTTTTTCGTGAGGTACTTCCAGTTGTAAACTACCAGTCAGATGAAACCAAAACTTTTAATGAAAATCTATCTATTTCAACAAAAGCTTTGTTGGAAAGGTTTTTCTGGTCTGGACTGGACAAGGAAGGGCTGGAGGGAGGCAAGGAAAATCATCATTTCCCCTTGATATACTTCATTACAAATTAATTTGCCTCAGATGTTCCAGTGTATCCAGCAGCATGACTAAAATGAAGTGGGTCATCATTCCAGGCCAGTGTTCCTCCTGCTGGGCAAACTGAACACTGGTAATGATTTTGAAAATAAAACTTAATACAGATTTTGTAGGGTTCAGGACGTTGAGGCTTCTGCATTTTTGTCAGTGTTTTGCTTTTTGAGGTTTTTTTGTGGCCACTTCCATCCAAACGTGGAAATAGCATTGCTTGAAAGAAGCACAGGGCATAGATAAATCAGCATTGTTATATGCCTCTTGGGCACCGGATAGTCTAAATAAAGAAGATACATGAGAGAAGAATCAGCTGGGATATTCATAAAGACAAACCTGAATCTGAGCTCTTTCTGGCTTAGGATCAAATCTGTCCAAGACACATAGTTCTGTCTGTCTTCGCCTTCTCAGCAGATTCTTGGTGCCTGTGGTAGCCTAATAGATGGGTGCTGCCAGCCAGTGGTTCTTCAGCGAGGAAAACGGCTGTCCAGTCTGCCACCAACCCTTCCGCTTTTCCAATCCTTATGATGACCCAGAAAGTTGCTGGGAAATCTGCTAGGTCTGGTGGCCACTGGTTCTGGTGCACAGTTCTTGCCTCTCTGCTTAAACTAGATCAGTTTCTATCAGGGCAACTCAGATGGAAAATGCCATTCTTGGATTTTGGAGTGGAGTAGCCATAAAGAGCCAGCCTGTGAGGGCTTGCAGAAGCCTGCAAATGTTTTCTTAAATTGAGGCAGAGCAGGCAGAGAGGTCTTGTAGCTCAGAGTACGCCAGAAGAAGTCTTTGCCATCGTTTTATCTAGGATTGTCTGTTTGAGGAATTGTAGAAGGAAAACAGACTGATTTACAGCCTGTTAAAAGTTAGCATTCATCAGTGCAGTCCATGCAGCCCGAGTTGACATGGGGAACAATCTGTGATCAAAGAACAAATTTAGCTCTATGTATTAGTCAAAAGAGCTCCTCCTTGAGAGGAGATAGACACGCACTGTAAAGCTTTGCTGGAAAGTTACTGGACCCAAGATTAATGGGAGTCCAGTGATCTTGGAGAGGAGGACTGTAGATCTGAGCAATGCTTATACTAGTTGTGCTGGCTCTAAAATGCTGGAGTTGAGTTTTACCTCTATATTCTTCTAAATTCAGAAGACAAAGACAGCATTTTGTGCATGCCCAAAGAGGAGCTAAGGGATTAGGCAGCAAAATGTCCCTCCGCCAGCTGACGGGAAGTTTCCTTCTGCCAGTTCAGATCCCATGATGGCTCTGCTATCCAAGAGCTTGTCAGATGGTAGGTGTTGGGCACACTTCACAAGCCATGAGGACTTCTGGGGTGGTACCCATCCACTGTCTGTGCCAGCAGCCAGCTACCAAGAACACAGTCCAGAAACAGGATCAAAATGTCTTAATTAAAAAGGGGAAGGAGGGAGGAGGGGATGTGTGTAATTGAACAGCATGTCACTTTCTAGAGTAGCTGAGCAAATACTGCAGAAAGAAGGAAAAATAATTATAGAATCATAGAATGGTTTGGGTTGGAAGGGACCTTTAAAGGTCATCTAGTCCAACCGCCCTGCAGTGAGCAGGGACATCTTCAACTACATCAGGTTGCTCAGAGACCAATCCAACTTGACCTTGAATGTTTCTAGTGATGGGACATCTACCATCTCTCTGGAAAACCTGTTCCAGTGTTTCACCACCCTCATTGTAAAAAAAATTTCTTCCTTAGATCTAGTCTAAATCTGTTAGTTTAAAACCATTACCCCTTGTCCTATCACTAAAGGCCCTGCTAAAAAGTCTGTCCTCATCTTTCTTATAGGCCCCCTTTAAGTATTGAAAGGTTCCAGTAAGGTGTCCCCAGAGCCTCCTCTTCTCCAGGTTGATCAACCCCAACTCTCTGAGTCTTTCTTCATAGGAGAGGTGTTCCATCCCTCGGACAATTTTTGTGGCCTCCTCTGGACCCACTCCAGGAGGCCCATGTCTTTCCTGTGCTGAGGACTCCAGAGCTGGATGCAGAACTCCAGGTGGGGTCTCACCCGAGTGGAGTAGAGGGGCAGAATCACCTTCCTTGACCTGCTGGCCATGCTTTTTTTGATGCAGCTCAGGATGATACGGTTGGCCTTCTAGGCTGTGAGCGCATATTGCCAGCTTGCGTCCAGCTTTTCATTCACTAGTACCACCAAGTCCTTCTCCATAGGGCTGTTCTCAATCCCTTCATCCCCCAGCCTGTATTGATACCAGGGGTTGCCCCATCCCAGGTGCAGGATCTTGCACTTGGCCTTGTTGAACCTCCTGAGGTTCACACAGGCCCACTTCTCGAGTTTGTCCAGGTCCCTCTAGGTGGCATCCTTATGTCAACTGCACCACTCATCTTGGTGGTGTCAGCAAACTTGCTGAGGATGCATTCAATCCCACTGTCTATGTTATTGATGAAGATAGTAAATAGTACTGGTCCCACTATGGACCCTGAGGGACACTACTTGTCACAGATCTCCATCTGGACATTGAGCCATTCCCGACTACCCTCTGGATATGACTATCCAACCAGTTCCTTATCCACCAAAGAGTCTACCTGTCAAATCCATATCTCTCCAATTTAGACAGAAGGATACTGTGGGGGACCATGTCAAAGGCCTTACAGAAGTCCAGATAGATGACATTCGTAGCTTTTCCCTTGTCCACTGGTGTAGTCACTCCATCATAGAAGGCCACTGGTCAGGCAGGACTTGCCCTTGGTGAAGTGATGCTGGCTGTCTCAAATCACCTTCTTGTCTTCCATGTGCCTTAGCATAGCTTCTAGGAGGACCTGTTCCATGATCTTCCCAGGCACAGACGTGAGGCTGACAGGTTGGTAGATCCCAGGGTCCTCTTTTCTACCCTTTTTAAAAATGGGTGCAATGTTTCCCTCTTTCTAGTGACAAAGGGCTTCACCTGACTGCTGTGACTTTTCAAATATCATGGAGAGTGGCTTTGGAAATACATCCATGAGTGCCGGCAAATATCATGGAGAGTGGCTTGGCAACTACATCAGGCAGTGCAGGACTCTGGGATCCATCTCATTAGGTCCCATAGACTTACATATATTCATGTTCCTCAGGTGGTCACAAACCTGATCATCTCCTAAAGTGAGAGGGACTTTGCTCCCCCAGGCCCTGCCCTGCAGTCTATTCACTCAAGAGGTGTGGGAAGAGAGGTTGCCAGTGAGTGGACAATCTAAACAGCAGATTTAATTCAGTGATGTTTGGAACCCTTTTTATTGGTATCTGCAAAAGTGACTGATTCTCTGCATGCTTAGGAGGCTTCTGGGAGTGAGGATGTTCTGTATCACTGCATCTGGACTGATGATGGTAGAAAGCTGACAACAGTCTGAAAGGCTGAGAAAACTGTACTCGGGTAATGACTGAGTTAATAAAAGGAAATTCAGAGTAAATCTAATTACAATTAGATTAGAATGTAAACAAGCTCCACTGGTTCGGTGCTTGTTTTTGTTTGCCTTGTTCAGATATACTTCTTTGGATCAAAGTAGAGATGCTCCAGTTTGCCTTTAATCTTGAAGAAAGTTATTGATGGCTAGTGTGTGTCAGGACACCAGTATTGTGTTAAGGGTGCAAGACAGGGCTTGTGGTAGTGTGTTCCTTCTACCATCAAAGGTGAGAGCTTTGCTCAGTAAGTCACAGGAATCATTTCTGCATATAAAAAGCTGCCAGGGTTTCCTTAGGGCTTTAATGTTTGAAAGACACCTGGCCTAATCTTGTGTGGCTAGAATTGTTACCCAAAATAGTGTACTTGTGAGGCTGAGCAAATACTCTGCATTATGAAGCTCTGTGAATGATAGGATGTTACACTATAATACCCAAGGGCTTCCCAGGTATATGTCAGAAATCTGCTTTCACTGTCTGCTGTATTCCTTCCTCTTTTTCATGTCAATTTTTTGCTTGGTGCAGTGTTGTTTTGATGGGGTTTTGTCTTCTGTAGGTGTCTGTGGCTGGCCTGTGTTTATGTTGCAGGCAGCTGGCTGAAGACAATACTCTCTGCTTTGGGAGTGACAGGTGATGAGCTCCAAGGTAATTTCCCAGCACGGTGGTGTGTGGCCAGACCCACGGGAAAGCAGAGAGCCCTACCAGGCTGCCAGGAAGGTGTGCCTGCCCAGCCTGGAGCATCCCTGCCTTTTGTATGGACTCACCTGGAGCTCCCTGCCTCTTCCTGAGGACAAACAGGTCTCGTTCACAGTAATGCCCAGGGCTCTTAGCTGCATGGGGAGCAAAGGGAGGTTTCGGATGCCCTCTTGCTTACCCAGGCAGCCAGTGGGAGGGCTGCCCTCCAGGGGTCTGGCCCCGGCAGTGGCTCCTGCAAGCTGGGTGATGCCGCGGCTAAGTGACCTGGGATTTTATTGCTGGACCCCCGGGAGAGCCCCAGTTAGCTCTGGAGTAATCTGCCCCTTGGCCATAGAGCTCTGCTTTTTATACATGGGTGCAGAAAGAAGCTAACAGCAGTGGTTCCTCTGATCTGCCAGGGCAGATGGCTGATACAAGGCTGGTGTTCAGGGGCCATGACAGTGTTTATACAGCTTCTCTTATTGACGATCTTTAAAGCCAACAGGTTGTGCTTTCCAACCAAACTCAGCCACCACCACCTTTCTTTCCCTCTCTTTTCCTTCCCAGTGGTTCCACTTCTGTCCTGCAGCCCAGCCTCCTGTCCCCCAGGGCTACCCCAGTCTCACCCATGCTCCCTGACCTTCTGCTCGTCTTGCTCTTGCAGAGCTCAAGTGTCCTTTAGCTGTGAGTGTGCAAAGTACATAATGTGCAAAGCAAGCTATGCAGTCAGGTCAGATGCCTGCATAAGTCAAAGATAAGTCTTGGGCTGAGCTGTAGCAGAAGGTGGCAACAGGCTTACTGCTTCTGACTGGTCCTGTTTCCACCTAATCCCCCATCTGAAAGCAGCTAGCTGGAAATGTAATGTGCTTTCAAGAGCTCCTGTACTCCCTGAGCTCTCTGTACCCTGTGCATGGTAGGAACAGGTTTATTATGGAGGTGAGAGCCCTTGTCATGAGCTCCATCGGGTGTAGGGTGGATGTGCCTTTATCTCATGATAGTCACAGCTCTGCTGTCTGTCCCTGCCCTTCTGCGAGGTATAAGTTCAGGTCTTTGATTGTTTAGTCCAAGCTAAAGATACGCAAAAGTTGAGCAATCTGTATTGTCTACACCTTCACTTTTCTGGCTGACCCCTGTCTACATGACATTATTTTGCTTGCTCTTAGCAAAAATGGTTTTGGGAAACTTCATGGCACTACTTACATCCTTCCTTTCTTCTTCCTGCTTCCACAGTTTAGTCTAACATTGTAATTGTTGCATCTTGCCCTCTGGATTTCATGATGTTCAGATGCTACAACACCAGGTATTTAACTTCTCTCACCTAAAGCACATTAGTCTGACTCCTGCATGTCAGTCTTAAGGAGTGCTGGCAGGTCTTGTTGTGTTCATGCTCAGAGGAGCTCCTTTGAACCTGCACTCTGGCAACAGACAGTGAGGACGCTCCTTTGTCATGCCACGGCATTTATTACTTTTAACATGGTTCTTGGATTTTACAGGTAGCCTGAGCAGTTTCCCCAATGGAAAAAGACAAGGCCTTAACCCTTTCAGTGAGTATCCTGTAGAAGTGTTTCCTTTTTTCTATGATAATCATGTGTCCCAAAATTCATTCTACCCTGCTCTCCTCTTGTTCACAAATATTAATATAAAAACAGCTGGAAACCAGCTGCATCATCTTGAAGTCCAGCACTGTCTTCAACTGGGGCAGACAGTACGTTGGTAAGGGATTAGAATAGGATACAGCAGGTATGGGATGAACACTCTCCTACCCTATTCTCCCTGCTTCTGGCAAGCAATGATTTAGGTGATTTGTTGTGTTTACATTACATTACTTCACGGACAAGTTCCCATAAAGACTCTTCTCTGTCCTGGTGAAGGTCTGCTCTCCTCTGTATTTTGTGGCCATGAATCGCACCCTTTCATCAGGCATGAAGAACAACTTTTATTTGTTTTGCTTTTAGACCTGCTGCCTCATGGTTTCATTGGATGCTTCTCATTTTGAATTGTGAGGAACAGTGAGCAGTTCTCCCCTATCTTTCTCTTGCCACTTGTTCTATAGCTCTCCAACGTATATCTGCTTACACTCCTTTCCATGTTGAAGAGACCTAGGCTATGTATTTGCTTAATGACAGAAGTCTTCCCATACCTCTTGCTATCCTCCTTACATTTCTGGGTGCCTTATTTGCCTGATGAGATGGGCTAAACAGGGAACTGAAGATATAGAGCAGCTAAGCCTTATATATTGATGTAGTGATGTTTCCTGGTGTGTCCTCAGTTCTGAGCATGTATTTGATTTTTCTGCTGCTAAAAGCTGAGCAGAGGCATTCAAAAAATTGTGTATTGTGGCTTCAGCCTCTTTCCTAGTCATTCAAGAGTGCTTAGTGTAGGACAAGTCATCCCTTCTCTCCACTTATGCACTGCGTTGCGTGTATAGACATTGAAGTCAATCTGCTGTTTTTACAAGCTGGTCATTGAGCTCTGTGATGCCCTTTTGCAGAGCTGTGCAGTCAGTTTCTACTACGACTATCCAGAAATCCAGAATAATTTTACAATATTCTCCTTCTGTGGTAGCGCATGTTGATTAGCACTGATCCCAGTGAGATCTGTCTGGGAACCTTTCTCCTTTCTGAAACTGAAATCTATAATTCTGTCTTCTCTTCACCATGTTTTCACCTGTAATTAATCCACAGAGCTCTCTGTCTGATCTCTCTCTGATTTGAAAGAATCAAAGAGCTTTGATTCTTTAAGAACCTTGGAGGGGCTTAACAAAAGCTTTCTGAAGAAACGAGCATGGGGGTGTGTGCATCCATCTGCAATGCCAGGCAGCACCCTTGCACCATCCACTGGGACACAATAGCTCAGCAGGGTCCTGGGAACCCACCTCCAAGTACACTGTATTCCCACCACAGATTCAGTAGCTTGGTAAGCTTCTGAGTACATCATGCAGGCAGGTCTCCAAGAACCATGGAGCAGGGAGACCACTGCCTTGTGCTGTTGCAGAGGTGAGGAGAGGTGGCTTGCCCTTGCCCTGTGTGCCTGCCTCCTTGCCTGCTCGGGGCGGAGGCAGCAGGCTGCAGCTCTCAGCGGAGATGGTGGCAGGGCAGCCTTGCAGCAGCGGGCTTCGGTGTCAGCACATCAGCCAGGGCAGGTGGGAGAGATGTCAGATTGTTTGCCGAGACTGCATACCCATTTCCAAGGAGGAGGAGGGAGAGGATAGTAGTTTATGTTTAAAAATACGTCAGACCCTAAGGCTTCATGTGACTCATTTAATGCCTTTTTTTCAGCAAGGCTGTGTCATTAGCCCCTGGTTGTTTACAGCCTCACAGCTTACTCTGGGATCTCAGCCCTCTGGGGCCATGGCTGCAGCAGAGGCTGTACTGTATCGCTATCTGTCAGGTGCCCTTTTGGTTTTTTTCCTCACTTTCTGTGCTTCTGTTTTGTTTTCCCTCCTTGCCCACCCCACCCTTTTCAGTAGGTCGCCTGGTGTAGCAGCAGAAGACAGGAAGGGAAGGCAGGAGCCAGCCCAAAGGAAAGAAAGATCCAGTGACAGACGGACAGACACCTTGCTGCTTGTGAGCAAGCATGCAGCATCAGCAACATCCAATGTAGCAGAAGTGGCACCCAGAATGTTTGCACTTTTTAATAATTGATTTGGGTTTGGGTTTGTTTTTAATTGCTTTTCAATGCCATTATCTAATACTTTGGAGAGTGGGGGGAAGCAGGATCATGACTTTTTAAAATTTGAACAGCTACTGATGACATAAAATTGAGTTCACAGGGACTCAAAGATAATTTTATATACTGTATATAAATATATATGTAAATTGTACATTTGTCTTGTACAGGGGTTGGAGTCACTGTTCTGTTCCTCCTGTTGCTTTTGAAGGCTGTTAGCGTTAGAGGGACACTTTGCATTTAAAGAATTACAGTAATGCATTCATTTCTGCCACCAAACCATCATTCAGTTGTAAACCTTAACATCTCCATGCTCAAAGGAGCAAGTATTTCAGCATGACTTCTGTTTTCAGATGTGCACACAGTGCAAGATGCTTCTTGGGAGCAGCTGAACCCTTCTTTTCTTAGTCTAAAGCCCTGTACAACTCAAGGGCAATTGGGCTTTTGAGAGAACACAGGTTTCACCTAAGTATTGGTGCACTGCAGAGCTGCTAAAAGTAGGGATAGAAAAGTGTTGTATTAGGGATAGAAAAAAGTAATTTCTGCACCTGTTGCAAGCTGGGAAAAATTGAATTGCAAATGCATTACTATGCAGACTCAGAAGATGTGCTTTGCAAAGATGTGCCATGCCTCGGGAATCTAACGCATAGGCCTAGTAGAGTCAGCAGAGTGAAGTCTTGCATCTTACTTGCTGACAAAAGTGTTCATCTATATGTTGTACAACAATAAAAGTATTGAGAAGCCTGCTAAAAACAGCATCAGCTTGCCTGTTGCTTTGCTGAAGCGCAAAGAACTTACTTGTCAATGCAGAAAGACACAGTCATGCTGCTGGTCCCCAAGAGTCTGGTTTGCTTATGTTTCAACACTACAACTTGGGCCATGCTCGCTGTTGAAGATCTATTTGCAATGACTATTCTTGTCTTTGGTGGCTGTGAATCCCAAGCTCCTCTCCTGCACAGTGGTGAGCCTGCCTATCTTGGACTACCCACTTCACCAGATCTGCTGTTATCAGTACCTCCTGTGCTACCACGCTCCAGTGTCACATTACAGTAACAGTGAAGACTTGGACTGAGGAGCCTGGTCTCTTGTAGTTGGAGATTATGACATGCCATGCTAATATGAGATCACACCAATTGCTTGTAGCAGCATTGCATTAATGTAGAGACTGGACTTGTCCCTTGAGGCTTTGTTGCTTTGGTAGAGGATGTTGCAACACATCATCTTCACTCTGTGGCATGTCAGCATGATGATAGTATGAGATAAACACATCAGAGCAGGAGTGTCCTAATACAGTAAGTTAGTGCCTTTTTGACAAAATGTAGAAGGTTTAAAAAAAAAGAAAAAACCAAAACACAATCTTTCTATAAATCACTGTTTAAGAGTATTAATAACTCTTCCTCTGGGAAGTAGATTGGAGCTAATTAAAGTATTTGGCCTGGTTGAAAACACCTCTGGTAATCTCTGAAGTCTACATCACACCACTGTAATATAAAGAAGTCATCTCTTTAACAAGAGCAGATCTTGCTACTGGATCTTCATGGTTTCTCACATACAATGTATGTGCTTTTTTGGCTTGCAAGCTCCTGTCTTCCTGACTGTATCTTCTCTTCTTAAATGCCCAGGGCACATCACTGTGAAATGATTTGGTTTAGAATATAGTTAGAAATGTCCCTATCACTCATTAATCCTATTGTAGGAGTAAAGAATGAATCCAACTGTATATAAAAAAGAACCCCTATGCTTTTTTAATATGCTAGTGTTAGGAATTGAAAGCTCTGGCTGCTGGGTTGGTGTTTGGTTTTTGGTTTGGTGGGTTTTTGTTTTTTTTTTAATGTATAGTTGCATCCCGCAAAAGCAGCCAATTGGATGCTTATAGGAGTTCAGTCAGCCAGCCACTGGGGCCGGGCAGTGCCCCACAAGATTGCGAGGGGAGTGCAGAGCTGCTAAAAGTCACTGCATTTTTCTTCTGGAAATGTCAGTAAACCAGCCAGCCAACACTCCTGCCTGTCACATAAATCCTTCTGCAGACCTTTTTCTCATCTTTGTGTCCTTCCCCTCCTGCATTCACATGTAGTTTGCAATTAAAATTGGGTCAGTTCTGCAAGGAAGCCAAACAAGGGGTGGCTGTTGATGTTAGCTTTGATATTGGTGGGTATTCATATTGCTATGCTAGAGTTGACTTTATGGATTGAGTGGGGTCCAAGCATTACATTGCTTTCCCCTTTACTTTCACAAGACAAGTCTGAGTCCCTGAATCCTGACTTGCTGGGTTTGCACAGGCTTGTGAGCAGCTTCTGGCAATGCTTGTGTATTGGCATGCAAGACCCAACGAGCATGATTGTGTAACGTCTGGATAGAGGTTGGGTTACTTGTTCTGGGTTTGTGTGCTGGAAGATCAGGCAGACAGTATTGGTCTTGATTCATAAAACTCATCCTATGAGTTGTCCAAACACTCATCAGAAGACAGCAGCTCCCTTCTTCCCTTATTGTTTTTATTACCAGATAACTTGCCAGTCTACCTGGCTGCTAGGCCAGACATGTCCTTTTCTGGTGGTAGTAAGCATGTTCTTGCTCTGCCTTGCATCAGTAGCATCATACTGAAGCTGGGGTATGCAGAGTGTCAACATTGTGCCTGGAAGCAGATCCTGGGCATGTCTGTCCTCATCCTTCAAGTCCTCCTGGGCTTCTCTAGCTCTACTTTGAAAGACAGCTGAAAACAGCGGGGACAGAGAAGAGAACCAGGGCTTCACAGTGCAAGTAATCTGCTCTTCCTGCCAGAAGCAAAAATCTTTCCTTTTTTCCTGATCCTCTAAAGGTGTAGTTTGTTAGAGGGAAGTGCATTACAGTGGGATTCATCCATGTGAAGGCACTGCTTTCCATGGCCTGAGTTTATATTGAACTTACCCTGCCCCAGTGCATTTCTGCCTATGGCATTGTTTGTTAAGACTGAAAGGCATCTGTTTGGTTTTGTAATAAAATAGATAATTTTTGCTCCATTGTCTTGTGGTGATTTCTTGTTGAATCCAGGTTTCCAGAACTTCTTTTTTCCACATAGTTTTCCATTACCTATGCAGTGCCATAGGTGAGGGAAAGGGACTTTCCTGCTCCCAGAGTCATATGTCGGTCTTTGGTTGGGATCTGAGGTCCTTGGATGTTTCTCTCCTGTGTATAAGCCTCCAGGTTGAATTGAAACATGTGCCAGAGTGCTACTCTGCAGTTTGATGACAGCTGCCTGCATCTGCTCAAGGTACTTCAAAAGGCTGGGAAGCTTCAGCATGAGAGTAGAGGTGACCTGTGGAGGTTGGACCCGCAGCCAAGCGGGTTCTCATAGCACAGTCTCTGTAAAGCATGGACAGAAGACAGGCAGTGCTCCTCGCACCTCCTCATTCCCTGTCATCTGGGAGCCTTCATATTTTACTTTTGCAGGTCAGGCTTCACTACATGTGAGCCTGAATTACTTTCTTCTAGGTATTGTCCAAAGCCTTTTAATCTTCAGAGATGTAAGTAACAAGCTATACTAGGAAGCTGCTGCTGTTGTAGAATTTGCTTTTTCCTAGGCTATAGTGAGGTGACATTCATTGAGGATGCAGGACCAGGTCTGTGGCAGAGGAGACCTCACAGCTTTTCTATCAAGCAGATATGACTAGTATTTCATGTCTACGTGTGGTGGGTTTACCTTGCCTGAATGCCAGGTGCCCACCAAGCTGCTCTATCACCCCCCTCCTCAGCTGGATGGGGAGGGGAGAAAATAAGATGGAACAAAAACCCGAAACTCGTGGGTTGAGACAAAGGCAGTTTAACAGAAGCAAAGCAAAGCTGCGCGTGCAGAAGCAAAAGAACAAAATATTTATTCTCTATCTCCCATCAGCAGGTGATGTTTTGCCACGTCCTGGGAAGCAGGGCTTCAGTATATGCGTTGTGGTTACACCCAGGGGACAAATGTAAATAATAAATGCCTCCCCTCCACCCTCCGTTCTCCTTGCTTTCATTTCTGAGCAGAAGTCATATGGTATGGAATATCCCTTTGGTCAGTGTGGGTCAGCTGTCCTGGCTGTGTCCCGTCCCACGACCTTCCCCACCCCCAGCCTGCTGGGGCCGGGGGGAATGTTGGAGAGCCAGCCTTGGTGCTGTGAGAGCACTGCTCACCAGTAACCAAAACACTGGGGTGTTAGCAACACCTTTCTAGCTGCTAATATAAAGCACAGCACTCAGGGCTGCTGTGGGGAAAATCAACTCCATCTCAGCCAGACCCAATAAGCTATGTCATTTCCCTTGGTCTCATGTAAATCTCTTGCAATTAATAAAGAGCCAACTCATTTATTGCATGTTGAAGGGGAGGCAGTTGCAGTCCCAAAGGGAGATTTTCTGCTCCTATAGGAGTCACAGGCTCACCTGTTTGTAGGTGGGCATAGAGGGGTTCTGCTAAGACTATTGTCTTTAGATGCAGGTTCAATGATGAAAGGAGAAAATGCAGGGATGAGTGACAGCCAATGTGGATTTGTCAAGAATAAAATGGAGAGGTAATTTCCTTGTATTCCCAAGGTAACAAGTTTTGGGGCTAAGGGAGAAGGAGTAGTTGTCATCTCTGGAGTTCTGCAAGACTTAATTAAAAATAGGAAAAGAATATTAAAAAAAAAAAAAGGCAATTCTTTGGTCATGCTTCCTGTTTCTGGGGACAACATAAGGCACTGAGAGGCCTTCACTCTTCCCTGGTGGTGCAGTCTTTCTGTAAGCAGATCAAAAGAACTACAAAGAGCTAGCTTCTGCCTCTGCTTCCAACAGTCATACTGCCAGAAGACTCTTCCTCCTGCACCTGCCTTTTTTCCCCCTTATTTTTGACATAACTAACAAAATGCACATGCAGAATGCTCACCTTCTGATGTTGCAGCAGCCAGCCCGTGCAAGCCATTTCAGGCAAAATAGCTTGGCAACCCTCCAAAAGCTGATACTAAATTGGACAGCAAGATCTGCAGAAGTGGTGGTCCTTAGTTTGGAAAGGACCTTGAAAACAAAGTGGGTTAAAATACCACCACCTCAGGTACTAGGAGTATAATAGCAAGTATTTTCTATGGAGTGTTTGCCAGAAAATTGGAGGCTGGCTGCTCTGGGAAGCAATAATGCTTTCTGTCATCCTGTAACCAAGGGCCTGCTTGCTGATTTCAGTGGCTGGTTTTGTTTTTCAAAGGTGCCATGCCTGTGCACATCAGGAGGTGTCTACCTTTTGTTCAGAAAACAATAGCAGCTCTGCACTACATGTTTGAGCACAAACCTATATCCTCATCTCCCACAAAAGCCCAAATGAACATTTATTCCACGTTATGTTGTTCTTTCAGCGCATTAGGACTGGTCTGAGGGACCCTCAGAAGATGCAGCCCAAGCAGAGGAGCTGTGGCCTCAGTGTGTATTTATCCAGTCGTCATCCCCTTGAGGACAAGGCACTGGTGGTGGGTGGCTCTTTGTTCCCTGTCTGAGCTAGACCTGCACTGTGCTCCAGGCAGAGGGGTGCATGTTGGGTGATGAGGGAGGCAGAAGCTTGTGGCTCCTGAAGGCTGAGGTAGCCTCCTTTCTGGTGCCAGCAGGAACAGCAGTCCCTGCTCTCCTGCATGTAGTTCACATCCAGGTAGCCCTAGTTCGGAGCTCAGAGTAGCTCCTCAGTGCAAGATCTGGGAGTCTGGAATGCAGCTAAATTCAGCTCATCTTACTAAAATAGAGAAATTCAGTCACAGTATAAAACAGATCCTTAATTCATTGCTTTTTGGTATGTGAACGAAGGACTTGGAACTGTGTGTGACCTTCATGAGTTCTTCTGTAGCATCTCAGTGCTGTGCTTCAAGCAATAAAAATTACAAAGCACAAAGTACCATTACTGTCTCCCTCAGTCATGATTTTGGCTGGGTCCACTCAAGTAATCCCTGCTGACTTCACCATGTCAGAAAAGCATTGACACAGCATTTGGCTGAAGAGATGGAGCTATTTCTGAAGTGACTTGAATGTTCTCACAATGAGCTGGCAGGTTGTAACAGGCAAAGCTATATTAAGGTGCTTGAAGTTGTATCTGCTCATCTGCAGCCCAATGTCAATGTGAATTTTTTGCATCTCTTGACTTCTTATGTTTGTTTCAAGTGTTCTGATGTTTGCTGCAAGCTTTTTCTCCTTGACATGCAGTTGAATACAAGACCTCTGTAAAATCAGTTAGTCTAAAGTACTTAGACTCCAAAAAATAAAATATCAAATATTAATATATTCAGAACACTGGTGAGCAGGCTCTGTGAAGAGGTGCCCTAAAGGTTAAAACAGATCTGAAAACTGATAAAACAGCTGGCGTCAGAGTCCCAATAAGAAACTATCCTGCTGCAAGGGAGACAAAGTAGAGACCAATAAAAGGAGATCAAGAGCTCTTCAACATCCTGAAGATGAGAAGGAAAAATACAAAACATGGGATTGGTGTTGGAGCATTGTAGATTACATGTGAGATTCCAGGGGACTTAAGGATGGCATGGCAACATCACCTAACTAGAGATGAAGAAAAACCTAGGGAGTTATAGACCTAATGTCCTAATATCTATCTGTGAAAACTTCCAAGAGCAAGCTACTCACCAGTTATTCCCTAATCCCCTAGAGAGATTTATAAGTTTGTAAAAAAAAAAAAAAAAAAAAAAGAAGGCTGGAATGGATTTGTTGATGTTTTGCTGAAGACAAATCGTATCAAATTAATTTGATTCCATTCTTTGACAGAATAACTGGCCTCATGGTTAGGAGGGTCAGCAGTAGATGTGATATGTCTTGACTTTGGTAAGGCTTCTGGCACTGTCCCAGAAGACATTCTCATAAGGAGGCTGAGGAAATGCAACTTATTTAGACTCGCATTGAGCGGAGTGTCAAAGTCAGAGAGCTTTCTGGGGAAATCTTTCCAGTGGCTGTCCAGGGACCAGGTCTATTGAAGATTTTCATCAGCAGCTTTAGAAAATTGCTTTACTATAAAATTTCCTGGTGATATCCAACTGGGAGGGTCTGTGAGTAGCTATGAAGGGTAGGACCAGAATGCTTGATAAATTGCAAAAATAGTCCAAGCAGAGAAGCATGCGATGACCTGCCATGAGGCAGCTGGCATGAATGCACAAACACAAAGGGAGACCCAACAGGCAGCAGCCCAGCAGAAACCGCTGCTCAGAAACTGGAAAGGGGAAAGTAGGGAACCTGAAGAACTTTACCACATACAAAATGCTCTTATGATGAGGATACTAATCAGTTGTTTTCCATGCCTTTGTGAATAAAACAAGAAGAAAAAAAAAACAACCCAGGGGCAAAAAACCCCCATCTTTGTGTTTGCTGTTATTTTTCTACATGAGATGCTACTGAAGACAAGGCAATCGAATCTCTTCTGATAGCTTTTTTGAGAGCTTATTGGATAACCATGGTATTGATAAAGCTGCCTTAGTACCAAGGAGGTGACCTTCTGAGAGCACTGTTGAAGCTTTTGTCTTGAGATTTTTTTTTCCCCTACATCTTTTCCATACACTCAAGTCGTATGCAGATAATTCTGACAAAATGGGACCAGTGTTTCTGTAATGTAAACTTATTTTCTGAAATAACAGAGACATCTTCCTGGGAAGGTATTTGTAACTTCACATTTTACGCCCCACACAAAAAAAAAAATCTTGCTTGGGTGGTTGCTTTCTTTAAATCACTTGGATTTCATAACAAAGTACTTCCTACACCTGTGGTTTTTGGTTTGGTTTGGGTTTTTTTTAATTGCATTTTTCAAATTGGGCCAATTTCTGAGTGTGTGCCCAGCAATGAGTAGTAAGTAGGTCATCATTTTTCGTTGAGCCACAGCTCCCATTCAGCTTGCCACATATATGCCAATAGCAGCGATACTTTCTGGGACATGCAGATTCCATGTTAAGTTCATATTGCCACTTGAGGCTGTGTGTGGGGAAGGGCTGGGTTTCCCAGTTCCACGTGGAGAGGGGCTGAGGGTTTCTGCTGCTGGCAGTGGGGCAAGCGTGAGTGAACCCCAGCCGCCTGCCGGGATGCCTTGTGTGCCTGGGGTGCAGGTTTCACTCCACCACCATGTGCTGCCAGGCAAAGCACAGACCCCCCTGGGCGAAGGGAAGGTAGATGTGTATGTGCATGGGCAAGTAAATCTACTCATGGTGTTAATTATCTAGCTATTTTAAATAGCGTATTTAAATACTGGGAGGTCCTTAATCCATTCACCCTCTGGAGGCAAGTTGGGAGCTCTGTCCTCTGGGCTGGGCACTAAGCGGCACTGACACACAGCTCCATTATTAACAAGCTGGCTGCCACTGGCACACACACACAGATGACAATGGTCATTAAAAACATTTTTTTTTCCATATAACACTCCAAAGGTTATTCTTGGTGACAAGTGCTTTTCAGTCTGTGGCCAGGGCTCAGCAACTGCTGCTCCCATTTGTGTGGGCTGGCTCCTACACCAAGAGATCAGGGCTGCAACCATTCCCTGGCAGAATTAACCCAAAAAATCTTTTGTCTGTTTTTTCCCCCAGGAAAAAAAAAGAAAAGAAGAAAAAAAAAAAGCAATTCTGGGTGAATGACATGAGGAATGACCTGCCACCCGCTAACACCAAAGTGCAACTGAGGAGGGTTTGAAATTTCCTGGCCTTGAAGGGTGGCATGTTCAAGCATGACCAGATCTCCTGGATACGCTTCTGTTACTAGCTGTATCCTGCATGCTATCAAGAGTTGGGTGATGGTCGTTCCTCAAAGGTCTTGTTACCAGCCCTTTATCTCAACAGTATCCAGGTT
>NW_010319729.1:31968-54504 GCF_000700745.2 Antrostomus carolinensis
CCAAAGCAAAGTGCTATGCTGTTGGACACATACAGTTAGACATCATCCCACTGCAGCAACAGGCGAGGGTGGTTGAAGCCTGAGGTGGCACAGGCAGCTGATAGGAGCTTCTCCTTGCAGATGGTGCTGTGAGGTCATGTTGCTGATTTGGGATGGAGAGTGGTGGTGGGGTCCGTCCATACCAGGGACAAGTGGCTTACAATCCAGTTCAGCAGCCCCAGCCATGGAATTAGAGGAAATGTGCATCATGGAGTATTTTTGTGTTTAATTTGTGCTTGTCCAGAAGAGCCTTGATCGCACCAACAACACAGTAATTGCCAGAAAGGTGACAAAGCCCATTCTGAGAGCTGCAATTGCCTCTTCCCTGGCTTGAAACCTTTACTCACTGACTCTAATCATAGAATCATAGGGTCATAGGATAGTCTGGGTGGAAACGGACCTTAAAGATCATCAGTGGACCTTCAGCGGAAGGTGTCCCTGCCAAGAGCAGGGACACCTTCTGCTAGACCAAGCTGCTCAAAACCGCATCCAGCCTGACCCTGAACATTTCCAGGGACGGAGCATTCAGAACTTCTTTGGGCAACCTAATAAACACTTCATTCTCACTGTGCTGTACTGCAGCTGATTCCTGATGCCTGCATATTCCTGTCATGCAGTTTAGCTCACTCTGGGATGGTGCCCTTCAGTCCTGGTCCTCAGCACTTGTGGGGACTGGATGCTTCTGCATAGCTGTGGTAGGGAGCCAGCCCCAAAGAGTCTCATCCCTCCCACATCCCCCCTCCAAACTTTCCCCCAACCCCTTCACTTAAGTCAAAGGCAATGGGTCCTTTCCTGGAGTGGGAGCTTGTGTGCTTCCCCTGGGTCAGGAGCAGGTGTGCTCGCCACAGGCACTGCTGACTCATGGAAGGCATGACCCGGCCGACATGGCGAGGGCTGGGAAGTGACCCCCCAGGAGATGGGAGCATGCAGTGGGGCAGTAGCCTTTTTGTGGCAAGGCCAGGGGGCTTTGCAGAGCTCTGGCCCTGGAGGGAGTGATGTGCAGCACAGCCTCCCTGCTGCTACTGCGGCAGCGCCACCTCTCCTGCAGGCCACGGGGCCTGAGGTGGGTCCTCCCACCATGGCTCCCACCAGGGTTATGGGCTGCACCAGCCACCCTTCTGCTGCAGAAAGGCACATGGGGACGGTCCTGGCACAAGGCTCACTGTAAAGGGGATTTTTGGGGGCCAGGAGCCCAAGCACAAGTAGAAAAAGGCAGTCAGTGATGATGCTGGGTGAGGAGATGGCACAGTACCGGCCAAACCCAGGGCACAATTCCCAGCCAGCTTGAGGGGGGCAGGTGAGTGATGCTTCTTTGCAAAACTGATTTTTGACTGGCATCCATGCAGGGTGGCAGCACCAGGATGGCAAAACCCGTGGGGTGCTGGGTGTGCCCTCCATGGCAGCAGAGGTACTTCTGTTCCACACCATGCATGGCCGTTAGACTATGCCCCCAGGCCATGGCAGTCCCCAGGGACAAAGCAGCTCCTTTGATCAGCTCTGCTTTTCCCTCCTGATGTCAGGGCACACCATTTATCCTCAACCGCAGCAGTGAAGGGGCCTTGGCAAGGAGCGGGGATGGAAGGAGGACAAAAGTAAGTGTGTGCCACCCAGAGCGTGAGGGCTGCTGGGTAGGCCGGTGGCTGTTATTGTGGGCTGCCATTGGAAGCTGATGGCAGAAACAAAGGGGAAGAGCAGTGACAACAAAAACACCAGAAAAATCTCCTCTCCTGCAGCCAGCTGGGGCAAAGCACTGCGGGGTTCCTGCAGCAGTACTGAACCGGAGGGCTGGGGTGGAGAGGAGAGCAAACCAGCCAGAGCCAGTGTGACCAAGTCCAGGTACCCGACCAAAGGAAAACAGGAGCAAGCAGGTAGCTAGACCCAAAATAAAACCTAAAAGCCTCAGGGAAAAAAAAAAAAACACAAAAAACCCCCCCCCCAAAAAAAAAAACCCAAAACCTCAAAGGCACCAAACTTGCTTTTTTTCAGCTTGCATATTTTTTAATGAAGTAAAAAAAAAGAACAAAAGAAACACTCAACGGACGTTGTTGGCCTGGCGCAGATTGCCCTCATGCATGTGGGGCACTGAGGTCCCCATGCAGTTGGCAGTGATGGCAACCAGTCCTCCCCCCAAGGTCAGCTGACGAAGGAAGCAGATGAAGAGCACGTGGTGGATACAGCACAAGCAACAGAACAGCATGGCCGCTCTCCAGCTGGGCTTTACCCAGGGGTGGGTGAGCTGGCACAGGTCAAATAAGAGCTCAACAGACTTTATATTTAAAATTAAAAACAGCAATGATAGCAAACCTCCCCGTGAGAGCTGCACTGTAAACCCCGAAGACAACATTTGGGGGCTTTTGTAATTTTTCTTTCAGTGTCAGAGGTGTATGCTCTGGGGTCCCTGGCTGGTGGGCGGTGGTGGTGGTGGCCCATGGCTTTCAGTGGCTGCTGGCACAGCCAAAAGCCAGAAAGATAGGCAAGCTCAGCAGGAGCCTGGCCTCCAGGTTCCTTGCCTGTCTTTTTCAGGCCCTTTCCTGAAGACATGGCGAAAGGAGGGTAGGGAGGCAGGCGGCAGATGTGTGTTGGCTTCAATGGCTTTCACCCACGGTGGGGTCCCACCAGCAAAACTCCTGCTACTCCTCTGAGAAGGATCCTTCTTCCCTGCCTTACAAGTATACACAGTTATATGGAGATATAGATATCTGATAAGCATTTTGTACGAAAATAAATACTTCATCTGTGTGTTAAGGACCATTATCACTCTCATCTAGTCACATACTATAATATTGCATCTCTTTTTTTTTTTGTCCATGACAATCTTGTTCCCATTGCTTTTTTCCTAACCTGCAGCCACCTCCTGCCCGCCTCCTAGGGCAGCAGAAAGCACTGCAGCAGGCACAGACATGCTTTTTGGCAGCCCCTCTCTTACTTGACGCCTCACAAGGTTTGGCTTATTATAGGGAACTTACAAAGAAAATGTTTCCCTTTGCAGCACCTGTTTCTTGATAGAAGAAATGAGCTTCATCTTGAAAACACTTTACAAAGACTAAGGTTTTAACATCCTTTTCCAGGGCTCTCAGTTAAGAAATATGTTTCTAGATAACACTGTTTATATAAGATATAGGTATAATTTTTTTATTATTATTTTTATTACCAACCCAACATTTCAATTTGCAGCCATTGACATGACATACTCTCATGGTGGGGTTTGTTTGTTTGTTTGTTTTTTTCCCTAAAAAAAGAAATGCACTTCAAATGAAAAGGATGCCTTTTTGTCTGTCTGGTCTTCCTAAAAAGTACTCAAGATGCTACGGGAGTCCTGACTTGGGTGACAGTTTTTAAGCCTGTACCTTTCAATGGCCTGAAGACCACCAAAAAGATGCAGGCGCTGTGAAAACCAGGGTAGCAAATGAGTGAAAGGGCAGCTACAGCATAGCTCAGGGTGGGATGGCACTGGGAACATACAGGCATGATACCTGTGTTTTCTTGAATTCATTTCCACCTCCAAGCAGGAGGACCATACAGCAAACCCACCACCAACCCAAGGAGCTGGTACCACTTTCCCCAGCCCACTCACTCCCAGGGCAGGCTGTTCCTGGGTAGCCATTTATTTCTTTATCAGTTGTAAATTAACATAATTTTCTCTCCCTGCAGTACCACAAGCTCAAAGTTAATTATACAAAGAAAATGCCATAATCAAAATATACACAATACATATTATATTAGAGGGTTGGGGTTTGGAGGGTTTGTTTGTTTTTTCTTTCCTCCTTTTTTTCTTAGCCCAGGCGAGTGATTGAGATGCTACATGCTCCAGCCTTTGTCACTGAATGTGTGTCTGTGTTTGTATTAAAAATATATCAGTCTTGTGATGTTCTTAAAAAAGAAAGAAATGGAAGGTGACGAGGGAGGAAATAACTAATAATAGTGATAATAGTGAAAAAGTTCTTTGACTGTGTCAGTCTTTTGTGACTTCAAAAAATACACGTTCAATTCCAGCACTGATGGCAGCTTGAAGCTTTAAAGTAGATTTTTAACATTTTTGTGTTTTAGTAGTTAAAACAAAACAAAACAAAAGAACCCCAAGCAGTATTTCCACTCCCCCCCCACCCCTGCCAAACCAAAAAGCAACAAGCAAATGAAAGGAAAAAAAAAGAAAAAAAATCAAAATCCTGATCAGCCTTCTGCAATTTCTGACCAGTAAAAATAAGAAAAAGTTTCCTTACAGCAGAGAGGTGCTCAGGAGGAAAGCAGACAAGGCCCTGCGGGAAAGGTGGCCTGTGGAGATTGCTAAAACTTCTTAATCTCATTGAATGGGGTCAGTGGCTGTGTTTATTCTGTTTTGTTTTATTTCAACACTTGCCATTGTTGCTTTCTTTTCTTTTGTATCATTTTGGGTGGGTTTTGTTTGAGTTCTTTTTTTCACTGTGTGATGGTTTTGCCCCTCTTGGTGCCCAGCCGTTCGACCATCTGGGCAGCAGCAGCCCCAGTGGACAGCCGTCCCCTCTGGTGGAACCGCATTTCCAGGACTGGTGTCTGGTGAGGTAACGGAGGAGGGCGTCCCTCCCCCCGGTGGCACCATCCCTCCACTGCCTAAAACCCCTTGATGTAGCAATAGGCCTCCAGGGTGGCAAAGAGGATGTATAGGAGCCAGAGGCTGATGAAGAGCAATGTTGTGGCCAGTTTGCACCCCCGGGGGCCGCCCAGCTCACCCCCGAGGTGGGGCCGCCGGCGGTAGAGGAGGACACTGATGCAGATGAAGGCGAAGATGGTGAAGAGGGTGACCGAGAAGGCCAGGGTGCCTGCTGACACCTGGAACTCCTGTCCCTGCGATGCCCAGTAGATCGCCGCCACCGACCACGCCAGCCCGATGCCCAGAAAGACATTGACGGCGTTGCTGCCTGTGACGTTGCTGATGGAGGCGTCGGCGTACACGTCCTGGATGGCTGCAGCTTTGCTGGCGAACGTGTCTGGGGGTGGGAGAGGAGTGAAGGAAAAATCACTGTGGGTCCAACAGGAGAAATGGGCAACCCTTCATGTCTACAGGACAAGGGAGGCTCAGGTGTGGCACCAGCTAGGTTGGGACATGGACCTCTCCTGGTGCACACCCCCAGTCCCGGGTCCAGGGACCCTGTGTTGCCACCAAGTAGGGTGCAGACATTGCCCAAGGACAGGGTGCTAGGGGGCCCCTTCCCAGCCTGAACCCCATTCCCATGACAGAGCTGCTTCCCTGCAGGCAGGAGAGCCACCAGAGGACTTTCCTCCCACCCCGTCTGCTCCCCGCAGCCACCCCACCTGGTACTGAAGTGCCGAAGGCGACAAAGATGACGGCGGTCACCGAGTCCTTGAGGCCGATGGTGCACCCGAAATGGGAGGCGAGGTCACCGATGACAGCTGTGAGCATGCCAATGATGAGGATGGAGACAACGAAGCAGGCCCAGCCATTGCAGTACTCGGTGGGGGGCACACAGGCAAACAGCACCTTCCAGAACACCGTCAGGAAGTGCATCACGTAGTCAAAGCAGGAGGGCAGGCGCTCCTCGCCAGACTCATCCTCATCCTCATCACCTGCTGCAAACAACATGGAAGGAGAGGTCCAGTGCTCATGATGAGATGGATCAAGATTATGGGGGTGGACTGCAGCCCGTGTTTGGCCTCCTGCCCTGGGGCTCCAGGGATGCTATTCTCCCAGGACACTGCTCTCCTGGGATGCTAATTTCCCAGGATACAGTGGCATAGTGTCAGCCACGACAGTGGGCTCAGGACACACTAGGTCCCTCAGTGACTGGGGTGAGGCTCAGGAAGAGGGGTGCCTCCTGGGACAACCCAGAGCCTACAGGGCTGGGGAGTGGCAGAGTGGTGCGTTGCACCCACAGAGGGGACAACCACATCTCTGTCCCCATGCCCATCCCATGTACTATAGTACATAGTCAGCCTGTGGAGATCACTGTTGAGGGGCACCATGAAGTCACACAGGCAATTGATGTTTTGGGGGATAAAATAGGATGAAGTGATAGAACTGGGAAACTGGAGTGACCTCTTGGTCCTGCACCAGAGCACAGGCTGGTCACCAGCAGTGCCCCAGCAAGAAATTTCTCATCTGTGTGGGGGCACCAGAAGCAGCACTGCAGCCCCTTGGCGGGGTTCCCTCCTTAGCCTGATGGACCAGGTCAGCCTCAAGGCTGGAAGCACCACTGGTCTTTGTGTGGATACAGGACAACAGAAATAAACTGGTAAAAGAGAAAGCAGGCAGGGAGCACAGAGCAGATGGCATGAGAAGGAGAGAGGTGGAGGAAGAGAGAAGCAGCCCTGCTTACTACAAGGATGGAAGTACTGTTTCCACAGAACCAGTTTCTCTTAATTGCTAGAAAGAAGAAAAACTAAATACCCTGCACCTCTTCTTTCATGTCAGAAGAAGCCCTTGTGGCCACTGGTGACAGCTCCCACTCAGCTGCCTGCCTGCCTGCACTATAGCTGGGTGGAAAATAGCCCTTTGGGAAAGATGCCAAACCATCAAGGAAAGGTTCAGAAAGGTGCCTGACTGTCATTAATGGCATGAACATGCCTAAAATGTCTGCCTGGCTCTGGAAGCGGTAAGTTCTTACATGATCCCCAGGCAATAGCTGGAAGGTCTCTGGATCTTTCCCTCCACCAGCTGCTCCCTCATGGGACAACATCTCCTGTCTGCATGTGGTAACTCTCCCTACTCCCAGAGAGTCTACCGGCCATGGCAGAAAGGACATCTTCCCATAGCAGGAGCTTCCTGAACAGGACAGCACTGGGCACACCAGGAGCCAGGAGCCCGCCCAGGATGTGATTCTGCCGCCTGTATGCTGCTCATCAGACCACTGAAGCAGCAGGAACACCACCAGAAGAAGTAAAGTCTTCAAAAACTGGTGTCCTGGATGGCACTGCACCAAAAGATGGATCTCCTGGGCTCCTGGCTAATGCATCTGCAAAAGCCCAGTACATTTGGAGCAGAGGAGCTCTTTGGACTGGCTTTGCTGATGACCACCATGCATACAACAGCTGAGCATTACTGACCAGGCAGACGCTGTCTCCTGAGCCCAGATAGATCTCATCCCAGGCTGCATGAACCCTGCAGATGCTGGTGTTGGTTTTCTGATGTCCTCCTCACCTGCACTGACGGTAATGGCCTCCATGAACTGGTCCCTCCAGGAATGTGTCCCTACAACCAAAGCCAGGTTTGTCTTCTTAATCAGCTTGTCCACGGTGCTCTGTTGTGGGAATAAAGATGCATAGCAATTAAACTGGCTGCTAGCAGGCAAGGCTGATCTTGCAGTGCACTGTGGTCTCACTGACCCTTCCCAAACTTGAGTGCTTGTTGAGATGCCATGAGCACTCTCCTACCTGTCAGATGAGGCCATGACTGGAGTTGGGCCCACCTTCTCCCTGGACAGGCTGACCCAAACCTCACCAGAGCCTGCTTCTTTGCCACCCTTTACTCCAGAGGAGGCTCCTTCTTACCTCGCCCCTGCCCCACCAGTGACAGCTTCACTCCTGCCCTCTCCTGCACACTGGCTTCTTCTGCTTCCAGCAGGGCTCCCTTGTCTTCCTCCCTTCACCTTCTGCCTACCAGCAGCTACGTCTCCTGGTGCTTCTTGTAGGCTTCCCCTATACTTTATTGCATTGAATACTCTTTTTTGTCTCCCAACAACCCTTTCCTTGCACATGTGGCCACCACCAGCCTCCTCAGTTCTGCTTTTCATGACTGCTCTTCAATGCCACACAGCTTTTCTCTCCTGGAGGACACCTGGGACAACTACTGACCTTGAACTCATAGGACTCTTCAATGATGACTTCTAGTTTGGGATGCTCGCCAAGTATTGGTTTGCCCATCTCTGCAATCCTCTTGGCTTCCTCCTCTTCAACTGTCAGCTTCCTCTCAGCCACCTCTGTGAAAGCAAGGTCAACACCAAGCTGTAGACAGCAGCCCTGGAGGACTGGAGCACTGCCAGGGCTCATCTGCAGGGCCTGAGCATGAGCTTCTGCAGCTTGTTAAGCTCACCCAGCAATTTAGGGGGCAGTGGTGGGGTGTTGAACCACAGAAACAAAGGACCAAGATTTCTGAGTATCAGTAAGTCACTAAGAACATACACAACATAATTTTAATTTATTAAAAAAACCCCAAACAACAAATGTTTCTTTAGCCTGCACTGGTGCTCTAGGATGACATATGCCCTCCTCCATTGTCCCTGCAGCAGCCACATCTCTGGGAAGACTGAGGTACCAATTCATTCTGCCATTTGGCACAGGTGTCCTTTAAGACAGCTTTAACACCCTGGCGTGTTTCCTAGTTTGCATGAACAAGAGACAGGATCTTTTTATTCCCCTTTGATTAGAAAATCACTGTGCCACTCGGTGCTTGATCTAACACTCAGACAGACACACACAGCCACAACCACACGTGCACGGACATACATGTTCCTACTGTTTGGAAAAATGAACAAGAAGAAGCCAAGTTTTTGCTTTCATGTTACTGGATGTTTAGTTTCTGCTGGAGGAAACTAAACCAGGACCCCAGGTCAGCAGATGCTACCACAAGGTGTCCCATGGGACTGCCCAGGAGGTGCAGTGTGCTGAGATGACTTTACTCACCTTGCTGATGCCCCAGCAAACCCAGTGAGGTGCCTGGGGACATGCTAGTTCCCTGGATGGAATGGAGCACCCCAACCAGCAGGAAGGATGCCCCGGCACTGTCCACAGCCCTGACCCAGGTCTCCTCTCCCACCCACACACCCAAGTGCAGGCATGTGCCAATTGTCTCTCTGAAAAGCCTTGACATCTCCAGAAAGAAGCTGGGTTTCCCATGGCTTTCCTGTGCCTGACCAGTCAGGTCACACGAGCTGCAGCACACAGCCCAGCTGAGCTGGTGCGGGAGCTGGAGTTCTGCAGAAGCTGAGGGGTATCACAAACATAGAGCATCTTGTTCTGGCTGAGCAGTGGGTCAGATGCCACCCAAGGTTTTCTGTAGAGTTTACAAACACCCTAGGTAATGCCTCAGATGTGATTAATCCCATGTGGCTCCAGCAGATATCATATTCTGCACCAAAAATCACACAGAAATTAAAAGTCCCACTGCAATCTAAACCCTGCCTTCTCTTCACCAACCTTCCTAGATTGATTGCAAAGACTGCAAGCCTTGCAAGACCTGCAGAGTTTATAAAATATTAATAACTCCTGTGGCAGGTGACATTATTATAACCCATCACAGAAGCAGAAATAACTACATCCATCATCTGAAATCAATGATGTACATCAAAACCATCATTGCTTAGCTCAAAGACAGTGTATTCTGGATTCGGGAATCCCCAGAAGTTTACAAATACAGGGGAGCACCAGGAGCAGAAGATAAGCAATGAAGGATGCCAGGAAACAGGGGGGCCAACTGCAAGCAAAGGCCGAGCAAACACAGAGAAGAGGAGGCAGCTGAGCTAGAGAAGTGAAGAAACAGGAGTGAACCTCAGCAAAGTGTTCTGCTTTATGCTGCACTTGGAGGTATGAACTAATGACCATCAAGAACAAGATTCAAGTTACTTATATGCACTTAAGCAGAGAGTTTTCCAAGAGAGAGATCTAGAAAGTCCAGTCTCTGCCTCTGCCTCTACCTGGAAGCATATAAAGATGACAAGCTGTAGCCACTATCGAAAATGCAAGTGCTCACATGCCAGTTGCCATACCATGTATGTGGGTCTCTCCTGTCTGTGTTTCACCATAACCTGAAACCTAGGGGAGGAGGCACCCTCAGCTCTCCAAGGAAGATGAACTGAGCCTGTGCTGATGTGTGCTGATGGTCCTGAGCTGAGGAAAAACACAGCAGCCATCCTGACAGTCTGGCTCAATACAACCTTCCCTGGGAAGTAACTACATCAGAAAGACTGCAGGTTGCAGCTGGCGGCACAGTCCTTTGGGCTCTCGCCCACTGGCTGCAGTTGCACCACCCAGAAAGCAAATGTCTGCAATCAGAGGAGCTGCCCTGAAAATGAGGAATATTGGCAGAATTTCATTTCCTCAGCTTAACAACTCCAGGAGACACAATGCAATGAACCTCAGTCCCCACTTTAACTGATTTAACAAAAGTCTTCGGCATGGTAAGACAACATGGAGCCTCATGCAAATATTAGCTATATAGGCGAGGCTGAGCTGCAGGCAGGGCTGTAAGCACAGGCAGTGCAGAAATCCTTCTCCTCCCTGAAGGGAGCAGTACCCAATACGGCTTTATCCCAGAACCTGGTGTCTTGCGCATGCTGGTTTAAGTTCCTGTGTCAGGCAGGACAGCATGAGACCCAAAACCCTTCTCTGAGGAGGAAGACCTCCTTCATTGCTTTCAACTGTGACCAAAGCCGTTGGACAGGCTGGGCCAGCGGCAGGACTTTCAGCTGCTGGCAGGTGGCTTTGTTGTCTCTGCAAGCTGCTTGTGGCTCGTCTAATGATTTGATGAGAATGGCAATCACTTGCCAGGCAGCTCTCAGAAGACAGTAAATCAAGGGATATGTCCTTGTTCAGAAGTGGAGAGCTCGCTCTGGTGGCCCTGGGCAGCATGAGCATGGGACTGGACACTCCACCAAAGTGAAGGCACTGGTGCTTACCACAGCACTGAAGGACTGTGGGACCTGCGCTATTTCAGAGCACCTTGTCAGCAGAGTAAGTGCCACCACAGGCACCTTCAAGCCCTCGGTAGGCCACTCATAGTGAAGGGACAAGCTGACCAGCGATGAAGACCTGCAGCCTGCTGACAGCACATCTACCAAGATATGAATAATGGAGGCCCTGCTGTCACCCCACAGCTCTGCCGTGAATACAGTGAACTGGGGAGCAGAGAGAAGAAACACAGTCACCCAAGAAGGCACATCAAGGATGTCCTATGGGGGCAGCTGACTGAATACCACTCCCAGGCTAAGTCTTTCAGTGTCAGCTGCAGGAAAACAGGCATGGGCAGCATCTCCAAATGGGTACCTCGCAGAAATATTAATAGAGGAAGCTTTTAGATAATGAAAAAAGGAGGTAATTTCTTCATGCATCATTAAAAAGCAGTCACATTTGTGAATGTGCAACAGGAAAGCAAAGCACAGAAACTTAACAAACTTCAAAGGTGCATCTGAAAACACTGAACCTGCCATTGTATTTTCACTGAGCCTCTATCCTAATGTAGGGGACAAAGAGAGTTTGAGTCACATGTCAATATTGTGCTGGTTCTTGCTCAATGCACTCAATGCGAGCGATCCATAAGTGCCACATACCAGGCTGCTGATTGTCCTCTGAAGTTAGAGCAGTGCCATTTGTGGTAAGAAGGGCAAGCAAGAGTTCAGTTCACATGTCTCATCCCATTCTACACTCGCCATACAATTAAGGGGAGAGTTAAGCACCTCCAAAGAGCAATACAAAGCACCTACATGAATGTACCACTTCTCCCCATCTACCATTTAGGACACTTGAGCATCCTGTAGCATGACTCAGTGCCAACCTCTGCAAAACACCAGACCCCAACCTGAACCTGTTCCAGGCCTGCTAAGTCCATCGTTCCCATGGGATGCTGAGGAATGAGTTGAGCCTCATGTGTACAGATCCAATAGCTGAGAGGGAATAAACTCATGTAATGTCCCAACAGCAGAGCATACTCCTGATGCTCCTGCCTTTCAGGGAAGCACTTCAGCCACAGCACGGTGCACCAGTCTGCCTTCAGAGCTGCAGGAGGCCACTGTCTCTGCAGCAAGCATGGGGCATGCTCCTGCACAGGCTATGGTAGCCACAGGCCCCCATTTCCTGAGGGACTGGGTGTAGGAATGAGGGTCTTGGAGGGCTCCTCCAGGAAGCAAAGACAGGGCATTGGTGAGGTGTGTCACACATCACCCCAGTGTGTTAGCCTGCAAAAACTAGTATTAAGGGCTATGATAAATAAAACAGAAGGGGTGGTGGGGAGAGACAGACATTTAATTTGGAAGGTCAAGGCTGTCAAGGTGAATGCTGCCAAGCCACAGTTTAATTATTAACTAGCCTGATTTCTGTTTGTATCAGCATCATTACCTACTTTTCAATGAGGACAGTACCATGGGCTCCTTGCTGTCAACCCCAATTAAGCCTGATAAGGTCCAGCTATGCCCAGCAAGATCAGGAGCTTGCCAGGATCTCCTGGGCTGCCTCCACCTCCTTCCTAGGAAGGGGAAGATGGGGAGTGAGGGGTCCCCTAAGCCCTGCCTGCTCTGGTGCTGTGTGCTGCCACTGAGTGGTAGCAACCTATCTGGGCTACAGAGGCAGGCACAGACTGCTAAGGCTCAGCAAGCTGGGGCTGCTGTGCTAGGTGCTGCACCAAGGTACTCTTCTCCTCATGCCAGGGAGCCCATGGGCTAGAGAGGAGATGCTACAAGCATACATACAGCAGATCTAATAAGAACAAAGGCTGGGTGGGAGGAATGAGAACGAAGGCTGTTTTGCCAAGGCTGCAGCAATGGCTACAGCTGACACCTGCTAGGTACTGAACCTGACACTTGATTGAAGGAAGTAAGGAGAGGTTCTCACTTATTCTGCCTTATTCAGGGTCAGTTCAGACCTTTAAAGGTAGGACAGATCAGCAGCTCCTAGTTATGGTCCTGCCATTGCTGTGCTCTGCAGCAGGGGGAAAGGGAGCATCATGTGTTGCTCCTGGAAGGTAGATACTCCATCAGTGCTTGCTAGCTCAACCTCTTTCAGATCAGGGGGACAGCGGTGGTTTCATCTGGCTAGCAAACACAGCCACTTGCTTGCTCCCCAGGGGACAGGGGAGAGAATTGGGGGGGAGTAAGGGTAAGGAGACTTGTAGGTTGAGATAAGAACAATTTAATAACTGAAATAATATAAAACTTAAAATAATAATGGTAATAATAATAGTAATAAAATATGAAAATAAGTGATACCCAGTGCAACTCCTCACCACCCACCAACCAAGCCCAGCGTGTTCCCAGATAATGATCCCGAAGGAGCAACAATCCCGAACCGAAACTGCAATCCCGGGAGAGTGAGAGCCCAAGCGAAAGCCAGAGAGAGTAAGAGAGGAAGAGACCCTCATTAATATACTGAACATGATGTTATATTATATGGAATATCCCATTGGCAATTGCCAATTTAGCTTATTAATTTCAATATTCCTTGCCCCCTCTAGACCTTGCACTTGTAGACTAACGAAACACTAAGTAAGTCCTTCACTTCCATTGACAAAAATGAAAACATTGGTATGTAATGAACCTTTGCCTCCTAACAAATCCCATGCTGAAACCAAAACACAATGCTATTCTAGCTACTAAAAAGAAACCTAGCTCGGTCTCACCTCAAAACCAGGACAGGGACGAAATGCAAACTGGTCATTGCCAGTGGCCCTCTGGACACACCATAAATCCGAGACAGATAAAGCACATTTCCATGGGGTAATTTGGCCACTGCACCTTCTGAGCTGAAAAAAGCAATGGGAAGGCCCTGTAACACTGTTAGAGAGGCAGCTACCCGTTGCCTAAGCAATGCTGTGAGACTCCTAAAGGCCCACAGACCAGTTTGTGTTCCCTGTCACTTGCTAAATAAATTGGATTAAACCCAGGAATGTATTAATGAAAGGTTGCAATGAAGGCCATTTCACACCTCTTGAACTATCTCATCTCCATCCATTTCTAGAGGGGGCATGTATCTGCATGAAGGTCGGCCCTTCTGGGGACTGCAATGCCAGGAAGACATTAAAATGACAATTAAAATGGGATTTTTTTGTTGCGGCTCAATAAAATATAATCCTTGACAAACAAAGTAAATGGTGAGCATGAATGAGTTCCTCTCTCCAGAGTGCTGTCAAGCTGTCAGTCACAAATGGGGAAGGCTGCTGCCTAAAAGACACTCTGACTTTTGAGGTTAGTATATGGATATGCCCTTTACTGAAACACATGCACTGACAGACTGGGCTGCTTTCTAAAAAGGGAGGAATCTGCTTACTTAGCCCTGAAAGCTATTTTTGAGGCATGATACATCCCATATTCATGCCCCAGCATCCTTAACACTAACTTAGAAACGCTGCATGTACATGAGAGGGAGGCCAAGGCACGGGGCTGGGAACTGTGCATTATTCCACTGCTGGCTCTGCCCTGAGATTGCTGTTGACACGACTGTCCCTGACAGGCCAGTTAGCTGGCACCTCTGCTCCCCAGGCTTTCCCATTGCAAAGTGGACCTATGAGTTTTAATAACAAACATATTTAGAAATATTTTCTTTGAGCTGTGTGAATATGTGGAAATGAGGGTAAAGGAGTATCTACTGTTTGGATAATTCCTCATCCCTTTAGATCTGAACCTCCTGAGCTCAAAAACTTGCAAGCCAAGGCTCTGCTCAGGCTTTCAGTGACTTTTGTAAAGGCTGGAAAGACCACCAGAGCAGCTCGTCCACTGCTGGCAATGGCAGGGACAACTGGAGTAGCGATGCACTTTGGTATCAAATATTTACTTGTACAAAGAATATACAGAGATATCACTGCCAGTGCCAAAACAAAAGGTTATGCATCAGAGCAGTCAAAACACTCCAGGTTTGACTCACATCACTCCACAGTCACCTTGTACTGCTGTGGTCCTCTGCAGCCCCAACAGCTGGCACTGGCCACTTGGCAAAGCAAAGCTTTCAAAAGCTTTGCACAGCCTTGCAACTCTGGCTCAGAGAGCCCGTCTGGAGGAAACAAATGCTGAACTGAGTCTGTGCCAAGGACTCTCCCCTGCCCAGTTACTTTGCTGTGTGTAAAACTCACAGCTCTGTTTTCCCAGGGAGGGCTCTGCAAGGTGGTGGGGAAGGCAGAGCCAGGATCTCCCAGTTACCCTCAGGTTGAGGGCTGCTGGGATGAGAGAGAGAAGTGTTTTCACTTGGGCTCATCCATCTGGGCAGCCTAGGGCTTCTGCAAAGAGACGCTGAGTGGGAGCTGTGGCGCTGCTGGCCCAGCAGGGGCTGCTGAAGAGAGCATGGGAAGGTGAACACCCTAGGGCTGCGGAGGAGAGGCAGGGTGCCCATCAGTCCCAGGGACACCACAGCCCCAGGGAAAGGGGCACTGCCTGGGAAATGCTGTGCGAGCTGCTCTGGGAGGGAGGGGACGAAGAGCGGGACCGACAGATTCCACAGAAACATTCACTAACTCAGTTTTTTTACAAACATTCCTGTGTGTCCACATAATCTAAATCTAACATGACAGGGACTAAATGAGGACGTCACTTCTCTCCCTGCTGATTAGCCGTGATTGCCACTGACGCCCCAGCATGTGCCTCTGTGGCAAGTCGGGGTCTGTTTGCCCTAGCCTGAAGTGCGTGCATGGGCCGAGCACAGTGCGCTCAAACCGCAGGCCAAGCACGTGCCATATGTACGGAGGGCAGCCCGGCAAAGGGACCCCAGCGACCCCCCTCCCAGACAGAGAGGAGGCTTTTCTGTATTAACTGGAAAGCAGCTTTCCATAGCTGGTGATCAAGTTCTCCAATAACAGCTGCCAAAAGCAATCAGGCTGGATGGATCACAACAGAGGGAGGAAAGTTATGTTATTTTAATAGAAATTGTTTGGTTCCTGGGGTTCTGATCAAATTAGGCAGCTACTGAATTAAAGCAATGAAATTACTGGGAAGGAGGCTGTGCTCAACTTATTTCCAGTCCTCCTGGACCTGAAGAAGTAACAAAAAAAAAGGCCAAACTGCTCCGAGGAGTTTTCCATAAACATCCTAAGCTGATATTTGGGGAGATGGGGACTTCTGCCTGCCACTAGCAATTTCCTAATTAACCCAATATCCGATGGGCTCAGGCCATCCCCTACGCAGCAGATTTGTCATCCTCCGAAAAGCAGCAGAGACTGAAGCTCGTGTGGCAGATGCTGCTCCTTTGATGTGCAGCACAGCTCAGGCGTGATGAACACTTTGGTTTTCAGCTCTGCTTGCAAACCTGTCAGACTCAAGCTCCTCTCCGCACCCTGCATGCCCACCCTTATCTTTTTGACAAATGTTTCTTTAGTGCAAATTCAACTGTAATCATATCTGGAATTGAAGGAAAAAGAAAAATACAGGAGGTGTGCAACACATCACAGTGGGACCAAGAAAGACCAGCATAACAGGGATTTTGGGCAAGGAAAGTGGGGCTCAGTATTAATACATGTAAAATCCTGCCACAGAGAGAGAAGATGAAGAGTGCAGAGTCAGAGCTGAGGGTGAGAGGGAAAAGATGCTGATGCTTGTTGTGCCCTGCCAGTGCTGCCCTGGTTCTGGGTGCACCCCAGGACCCTTCAGGATGGGAGCTGGAGAGCACCCAGCTGCATGCACTGAGGGGTGATGCATGGCCTGATGCTGCATAGGAAGGGGACACCTGCACTCCCCCCACACCCTTGCCCACCCCAGACAACACCACCCCATGCCCCAGGAGTGCCACCCCTGTGCAGAAAAGCCTCGTGCTCCCCAGGCTCCCTCGGCACAACCCAAGCCCTAGAGCTGCCCAAAGTCATGGCCCCAGACCAGTTAGAGCTGCATGTTCTGCTTTGCAACCCTGGCTGGGTCATTTCCCAAAACCCTAGGGAAAAATCTGGAATATGGGGAAGGCTCTTAGACATCAGTCAATCACTGTCATGTTCTTAATGCACTGCTGTTAACTAGCTCCTGCTGGATGTGAACACCAAGAGCTGGGGCTGTCTACCACATAGCAAACACAAACAGGGTGGGGGCTGACGAAAGGGGATGAAACCAAAGCCTAAGCAGGCAGAGAAAAGGAGAAAAAGCACTTACCTTGGGTGAGCAGCAGGGCTGTGGGGAGAGAAGAACATGAGAAAGACAGGGAGAGAGAAGAAAAGAGTGAAAAAGTTAATACACCAGGGGAAAAGCTGTTTGGCAGATGATGACTGTCAGTGAGCAATGGATGTGGCGCAAGGCGGCATGCGAGCTCGCTGGGGCTGTGTGGCTGGGGAGCAGACCCCACGGCAGCAACATGGAGGGGAGGCTGGCGAGCATCAGGGCACCAGCTCCCCAAAGTCACAGCCCTCCCCCAAGCAAAGGAAGAGGGATGAGATGCAGGTGGGGAGTAGAGGGGAGGGGAAAGGAAAAGTGGTGGGGGACAGCTACACTTGCCATTGGGGCCTGACACAACCCAAACTGACCCGAAGGCACAGGAGATGCCCCTGCATCAGCTGGGAGTGTGTGTGCTTGTGGTGAGACTCGGCACAACCGAGGAGGCTGTGGTGAACCCGCAGGTGGCTGAGAAGAGAGGGTGGCCAGGGGCGATGGGCAGCTGAGAAGAGCATCATCAGGGAAGGTGTTGATAAAATGAGTGCTGGCCTTCAGTGTGAAACAGGGCAGGGGGTAACGTGGTTGTGCCTCATCCCCCCGGATGCCCTGGCATAACCTATGCCTATCCTGCGCCCCACAGGTACTGCTCCCAGAGGGCCAGGGTGCTGAGAGGAGCACAGGCACACATAAAGTGTCACCACTTTGAGTCCTCCTGGCTCTCACTGCTCACAATACAGGTCTGCCAAACAATGCTGCACAGGCATGTGCCATGCACTGTCACTGCAGCGAGATGCAACTGCCTCCTGGGAAATGCAACCACATGGTCCTGTGAGATCAGAGGCAGAAAGAGAAGGTGGCGAAGATCCTTTTAAGAGACGACCAGACCCTGACATTCCATACAGATGCAGCACAGCCCTTTTGCTGCCTTGGGCAGTGACCTCCTGACCCTCCCCTGCCTTGATTTTCCCACTCCCCAGAGCTGTCACAAAGAAACATCTGGCTGGATCCCTCTTAGGTGTTACCCCTCAAATGCCACAGGGTGCATCCAAGTTTCCAACTAACTACAGGAGAGTATGTATAGCAAAAAATGCTGAACTTTCTTTGAGAGGGGCCAAACACCAGCGCTGTGCCTTAGCTTTGACTTCTACCTGTCCTTCAAACAGCAAACCAGTCCCCAAAGACTTGATTGCATGCAATGATGGTATTGTAATTACTAACCCTTATTATCACACACTTTTAGTCTCAGAAGCTTAAAACTCTGTACAAAGACTGAGTCAGTATTAACAGCCCCATCTGACAGATGGCAAAGCAAGCGAAGAGAGTCTAAAGGGAACATTTTGCACACTCAGAAGTGGGCTGGAATCCAGAAGTGCTAATTTACCCAGGCTTGCCGGTTTAGGCCTCTAAAAAGCAGGCACTTTTATACAGAGGTACATAATTGTATCTGTGTTGGTTTGAAAGTTATTTCCTAAGCGATTTGTCAAAGGTCACACAGTGCATCAGTGTCAGAGCCAGGGAAAGCAATCCTGAGTGCCATCTCCCAGTAACATCTCTGCTCCGTCAGGCAGCACCCACAGGCACAGCTTTCCCAACAGCCGGTGAAGAGGCAGCGGCCCAGCCAAGATCTTTATCCACCTTTATTTCTACCTCCCGGCTGGAAATACCCCAGGCACTTGGGAAGATCTCCCTTGTCCTAGAGGGCAGGTAGAGGTGCAGTGAGAGGGGAAAGGGCAAAGAAGAGGCTCCTTGCTGAATGTTTTAGAGTCTATTCATTTGGGGGAACCATTCATGAACACTTTCTGCAGCAGAGCCATGAGAAGCACACAACCTGCTCTGCCTGAACCACCTCTTGTCCTCCAGACAGCTGTACCTGGAAGTCTCCAACAAGCTTGTCACCGCCCCTTGTAGCACCAACCTTAAGTCTGCTTGTAGCGCTATCCTTTTGCAGCTCCGTGCTACCCTGTGGCCTCCTTACTATTCCATGGTCTTCTAGTTCTCCAGACAAGGTAGGGAAATTTAATTTGCCTTTTGCAATTACAGGCATTAGTACAATGGGTTGATTTGGTGTTCAAATTTAAAATAATGAAGTATTACTGGGCCCCTAAGCTACTGTGGTTGTTAAAAAAAAAAATAATTGGTTCCTCATGTTTTTTAAAACTGTTATTCTAGTGCTCTGGGATTTGAGTTTATTTTTTTTCCCCATTTGCTTTTGAGCCTGCAAAAGACCTATTTTTCTCCCTTTCACTTAAAATATGATACATGAATATTTGAAGATGCCTATAAAGCTATGAATGAAACATCAAGAATACAGCATTGCAGAAAGCCAAGGGATTATTTTATCTTTATATTTCTGAGTGAATGCTGTGCATGCAAGCAAGAAAATGATTTCACGGACTAAATCTTCCTTTCTCCACATGCATCTGCTAATGTGCCCTTAGCCCTGACCTGCAATGTCTCCTGACAATCCATCTGATGATGCTGTCCCTGCACCAGCCCTGCCAATGGCCCCCACACTGTTCCCATCCCACAAGCCTCCCTACCCTGCCCCCAGCCTGGGCTGCATCCTCCATCCCTCCCCAGGGCACCTCTCCTCCTGCTCTTCATGTCACACTCCTTGTGCAGGCCAAGCCAGGCTCATTGCTCCTGGCATCTCAGGTAAGTCTCAGGGGCTTGACGTGTATTCTTACAGCAGCAGGGAGCTGCTAAAATTAGCTACCCAGTCAAATCCAAACTAGCAGTCCCAAGTATCCCTTACCTAACCCTTGCATGGTATGAATGCAGACAAACACCCATGCCTGCAGAAAGGGCAAGTAATGCTGACTCTTTCAGGACACCCAAAGCCTTCAGCTCTAGATCTCAGTTCCTCCTTTACTGGGATTTCGCTGCCCTGCAGGCCTGGTTTTTACTAGGCAAAGTCAAAATTGCTTGCATGAATTCTCCGTCCCCTGCCAACCCTGAAACTGGACAGTTTAGATCTGAATTTAGCTGCTAAAAAAGGTAATTACTGATAAATTATTTCATCTGCACATTTTCAATGTACTTTGGGGTGAAATCCTGCTGTGATGTACAAGTTGGTGTGGGGTACAGATCAGGAACTGAATTCCCTCCTGCTTTAACTCTACTGAGGCCAAAGAAGGTTAACACAAGAGGAACTGGGTTTGGGATGGGAGCAGACCAGAAATCAGGTAATCCTGTAAACCCCGTGCTAACTAATGTGTCTCAGGCTTTTTCTAAACAGTGGAATACTTTTTTTCTGCTGTTTACCTCAGAGAGAGATTTGTCCATGCTGCATGCTTTATTTGGGACTCATTCTTCATTAACATAAATCTTTTCTAATCAATATCCCTAAAGACTCCAGAAAGCCGCTGAGTAGATAAGAGGATCCTTGTTAAAGGCCAGAGTGAGCTGAAATGAGGGAGAGGAGGCTGTGGGTTTTGAGGAGACCCTCAGTCAGACAATGGGGCAGTCACAGGCAGCCAAAGGAAAGGAGAACACTTCACCTGCACCCCGTGCACACCTGAAGGAGCTCAGGGACCCTGCACGCCACAGGCTTAGCTCCCCAAAGAGGTAATGATCCCCCGTCTTCCAGATGTAACTGTCTACAGGCTCTGCGTCCAGATTTGCTCACTGAGGTGAGCATACTGTTTCCCTAATGGACTGTGAAGAGCTATGAACCTGTTTTTTTTTTAATTGGCTAAACAAGGCAGAGATTTTGCAGCATTAACCTGAATGCTGTTATTATTGAAGTCAATAACAAAGCTCTTTCAGACTCCAAGAGACTCCTCTCCATCAGGAGAATCATCAGAGTTCAGCTTAATCACAGAGCTGCAAGCAAATTGTTAAACCTTTGGGGAAGGAGGTAAGAGCAATCTAACATTTCTTTGCTATTCCCATCAGCAGCTGGTGGAAGAAGGGGTTTCTCAGCATCTGCCCACATTTCAGAAAACTGCAACACATGTGCTCACATATCAATGCAGCTTATCTTATCCAGGCACAGAGCTTTGTACCAAGTCACATCATTTCATCAATATTTTGACGTAGATAATTTGTTGGATCAATCCAAGCTAAGAACCCTTCTTCCCTCGCAGTTTAATCCTTACTCTGTGACTCCCAGCCACGTCCTCCCTCTGGGACATGAAGCTGACCCTTCAAGGGTGCTGACACTTGATTGAAAGGTGTTGTGAGATTTGTCCACACCAGTTGCCTCTGTGCTAGGTGGGCTGAGAGGACTTCAGACAAAATGTCCCGAAGCCAGGTCATGCCAGCAAGCTGTTTAATAGTGCTTGCCAGCCATCTGTGCTCCTGTTTCCTATTAAGTTGTATCTTGTGGGACACATGATTTCTGAAGCAAAATTTTGCATGAAGGAAGTAGCTCCCTTTTGCAAAGCATAGCCCTCAAGATTTAGCTGTCACGCACCAGCCCTGAGGCTGAATCTTCCACCACTGTGCCATGAGCTGAATTCTCATGACCAGACTCCCCACTACCCTCATGAAACCTAATTTTCCAAATGCTATTTCCACCATTGTCTGCTATCAAGAGTAATCTTCCAAATTAGCTTCACTTGCCATTTGAGCTTCATCAACACTAAGGTTAACCACAGTTTAAGCAGAAGACCGATTTTATCCAGGGAAAGCAAAGCAAGTTTTTTTCCTCCAATCCAGCACTGCAGACAAAGTGTGAAGGTTGATGTGTGAAGAAAATGTTTCTCCAAAATCCTGCTGGGCTGACAGCCAAAATCCTCTATCCAAGTTGTGCCCTGCTGGGCTGACAGCCCAGCTGACAGCCAAAATCCTCTATCCAAGTTGTGAGCTGACACAATACCAGAGCTGCTCATGAGAGCAAGAGTCAAACCAACAGACAGCATCTTGTCAAAGAGAAGATTTGTTTCACTGCAGGAACACTGAAGGTGGTGAAAAAAGAATGGTCAGAAAGGTAGCCCAGGATGATGGGAAGTTTCAAAGCCCTGCAGCACTCAGTAGACAGGGATTCAGTTTATGTGACCGTCCATATGAAGGAAAGGTGAGACAAGAAGGATTCAGAGATAAATTTCTTAGAAATGGAGAAGACAAAAAAACCAGGAAACCTGGGAAAAGTCCAGGAGGATAGAGAAAAAAGCATTTACCATCTCTGCCAAGCAAAGACTGTGAATCTCTGATTTCTTTCTACTTATTCACTTCGATATAAGCAGTTTGTGGCAAGCATCATGTTTACATCTGATATGCCACCATTGAGTCAGTACTGGTCTTCATCACAGATTGGGCTGGCAAGATACCCATCACAGATCTATTCTCATTTCTTTGAATTATTGGAGCATATCAATAAGAAGAGCTGCTAAAGTAAAACTGCTCAATGTGATTTGTTTGGATGATAAGAAAGTCTTTGGAAAACTCTAGCTGCAGAAAGCAATTGGTGAAAAAGAATAAACGGGACGCAGGACAAGGTTTGGTATTGTAGATGTAACATATAAGGGGGGGAAAGCAAAGAGCAGGAGTAAGTGGTCAGTTCTCCTTATAGTAAGGGTTAACAGCTGAATGCTCTGAGGCTCAAAGCAGCAGGCCCTGATATAATTGCCGGTGAACAGTGAGGAGCAGCATCTGCAAATGATGTACCAGTGGCTTTTATGCATTGTGCAAGCCCTGAGCAAACTGAAGACAGGAATTTGTTTGGACCACCACAGGTACCTTCCTGAGCAGAGATGTTTTCCATGGGTAAAGTGCTTGCAGGTGCAAATAGCAAGAGCAA
>NW_010319729.1:54524-69307 GCF_000700745.2 Antrostomus carolinensis
GGACTTCACAGAGACCCTGCTGTGGATACATAGCCTCATCTAACTGTGCAGCCCAAAACAAGGTCATTCCCCTGTACCCCGCAGCTCTGGTCAGGGCAAACAGGTGTTCCCTTGACTGGTGGTGACTGCTTTGTACCCGCACATGTATGGGACAGCACAGCCAGTAATGCCAATCAACCCTATGCTAGTGAACCCTGCTCATGCCTGCTACCCTCTTTTGTTGCATGTCTATCAGAAACTGCTGATTTTAATAGCATGGGGTCCAGACGAAGTTCTGCATCCGAAATAAACCATCCAAACTCTGCGCCAGGCTGGTTTGAGAAGCACACCTCTATTCCCCTGATCACTGGCCCTGCCCTCAGATCTGCCTGCCCTTCAGGGCACCACATTTCATCACTGGTTTCATCACAGCTAGCCAGCTTGTGTCCATAAGGTGAGGTCCTCAGGCACTGCAGGCCCTCAGCACAAAGTTGTGATAGTACAAGCACAACTGCAATAGACTCTCTGCGTGACCTGGATTGCAGATCACTTCCAAACACAACTGCCAGTCAGATGAGGTGCCCTGCACAGCCCTGCTCCAACAGGGCCAGAAGAGATGCTTTGAAGACACTATGAAGAGCCATCTGAGACCATCCAATAGTCCTACTGTCTCTGTGTGACACAGCTAAGTGGGGAGTAACAACAAAACAAAGAGACATCATCAAGAAACCCCATGCTGTCAAGAAAAGCCTTATCTTTTGTGGTGCTGACAACAAAGGCATGGGAAGCCCAGAGACTCTTCATCAAAAGCAACCCAGCCTGAACCTGCCAGGAGAGGTGCTATGCCCTCACCATGTGAGTTGTGGGGAAGGCCATTCATCTCCACAGCAAAATCAAGTGAGGTCCCAGCTAGGTGGCTACAGTTTGGGATATCCTCCCCATCTGTGGGTGTGGAGCAAGGGCAGCACCTGTGCAGCACTGAGAGGGCCTGTTTGCAAGGAGGCAGCTGTGCTCAACTTGCAGCCCGTGGCACTGTATCAGGCGTGTGTGTGCTTTGCAATACAGAAACCATCCAAACTGGCTCTGCAACAGCGTGACAACAGCAGGCACACGTGTGCAGGAGTCAGCATCAGTGTCCTTTCCCAACACTGTGTATGCCCCGTGAAACTGCTGGCCACAGCATCTGCTGTCAATTGCTCCTGACGCTCTGCACGAGAAAGCCTCACATGGCTCCTTATTCTTCATCCCAGGCACAAGGTACACTTGTTGGAGATGCCACAGGCAGCAGAGATGGAGATTTTTCCAGATGCCCTGGAATTAGTGTAGCAACTGTGCCACCTTGTGCCAGCAACATTTACAAATACATTTTAATCTCCTGTCTCTTAGATTTTAAATCCATGATGTTCTTGCTCTGCTTTTTGTCTAACGAGGCCAACCAGGGCTCTGCATCTCCTCCTCAGCATGGTCCTTTGCTTCCTCTGGTAAAGAGGGTCCATCCAAGGGTGTACCCTCCCCTCTGGTGGGGAAAGCGGCTGGCCTGCAGGCTCTCTGAACTGAACTCCTTTAAGGGCTATTTGGATTTTTTCAAGTAAGTGCTTTTATTCAGCCAGATGCAAAGTGGCCTATACAGAAAAAAAAAAAAAAAAAAATCCAGGACTTACAAAAACCAACCCAATCCTGACTCTGTATCCTGAAGCTCAGTGGTTTAGAAAAGGATGCAGGGCTCACACAGAGCAGAAACTTCAGCATGCTGCTCCAGGCTGCTGAGCACATAAGCAGGAGAGAGCCAAAGGCAGGTGATTTTCCTCCTGTACCTGCTGAGATGGAGGTGAGAGACCCAAGGACAGGAAGGGGTGTGCACGGAGAGGAGACCCCCCGAGTGACACTTTGCAGTCACAGACTCAAAGAACTTAATCTCCTTAAATTTTCAAGAAGAAACCCGAGTGTAATGTGGTTACAGTGAGAAAGTTCCTACACAGAAGCTGCAGCATGCTACACAGTTCTTTAATCTGATGGAGAAAAGTAGGAAAATAACCAGTGGCTATTAAGCTGAGGCCAGAAAACTTCTACCTAGAAGGTGTGTTCATATCTTTACCCTGGAGGGCAATTAACTGCTGAGACATACCCCCATGGGATATGGCAGGTTGGCCACTGCTTCTGATCAAGGGAAGTTGGACTTTGGTGAAACCTGAGGGCCTGTGCTCAGCACACAGTGAAACGTAATGTCCCTCATTGCATGCAGGCTGCAGGAGATGGTCTAACAGCACTGAACTGCAAATCCTCTTTGGAGTTACATTTTACAAATCCACGGATTCTATATGACATTGTCATGCTAATGCAAGCTGTATCTGTCCCAAATGTCCTGCAGAGCTGTGCATGGGAGCTCAGACTGGCGCTCAGACTGGAGCTGCTGTGCTGTGAGATAAGAGACAGGAAATATTTCAGCAAGGGAAAGCTGTGCGATGCACAGGCAACTGCCAGGTGTTCCCATCACCTGCAGCAGCACATGGGAAGAGAAATAAACCTGTGGGCACGCGTGTCTGTCCCTACTCCCTATCAGATACTTCTGTTTAAAGTTTGGCCCTCCCGGGGCACCCCAAAGCTGGTGAAGCCAATGGCAAGACTCATTCAGTGACAAAGGGGTCAGACACATATAGGACAAGGACAAAGATACATCTAGGCAAGGCACAACCATAAGCCAGGGTTTACTCTCACTATAATTCAGCTCTGCTGGAAGATTCTAGGTCTCACTGCTGATTAAGCAGGACCTCAGCAGAGCTCCACACTCTCTGCACAACAGGTTGTGATTGTTTGCCACATATTGAGGGGGTTTTCAGATGAAAAGACATAGAGAACCATTTTTAAAATAAAAGCAAAACAAGATACCTCACACCTTCCCTCTTCTCCCATGGGCTTTTCACCATGCCTCATAGGGACCCAAGTGCACCAAGGCAATGCCACTGGCAAGCAACAACAGAGGGAAGGACAGGGGTGCATACGGAAGGGGCCGAAGGGGCAGCCATGCATTACGCCCTTCTCTTGCCTTTCACTTTCCCCAAGGCCCTGGCAAAGGAGGAGAGGGGAGAACAGCAAAGGTGTGCTCAGAATGAAAAACAGATCAAGACAAGGAAACCCAATCAAAATAATACAGCCGCCGAGGCTCAAGCATTTCACAAAAGGAGGATCAGAAATAAGCTGGGATCTAAAGGCAGAGATGACACCAAAACAGGGTGAGAGCAAGAATACAGGAGTGCAGAGAATAAAAGTTGATCTATCTACAGGAACAGGAAAACAGGAGGGAGGGGAAGGAGGAGAAAGAGGGTTATATTTTCTGGATTTGGAGACTCAATTCTGATTTTTTTTTTCTTTTTTTCATTTTTTTCATAAAGGATCTCACACCTGATATTCCTCGTTCCATCCATTTCGGTTCACCAAGGGCAATGAAGAAATTCTCCTGCCTTTCGTATTCCTCCTCATCTACTATCTTAACCCTTACGGTCTTCCTGTAGGGACAACAAGAGAGACAACCGTGTACAGTGGGTCAGCTGGCTGGAGGCGAGGCGGCAGCAGTAGCAGTGGTGGTGCGGGCTCCAGGCACGCAGCCCCTTCCCCAGCGTTGGACACGGGGCATCCGTCACAGCTGCTCCTTGGTGAGCGGGAGAGTGTTAGGGAGAGGTGGGGCTGGCAAGGGGGTGAGGAGGGAGGGAAAGGAGAGAGGTCGGATCTTGCTGATGGTTAGTGAGAGGCAACTTCTGCAGTGCATTTTTTTCAGTGTCACATGGTAACAGAAAGGGTATCAGCTGCCTGGAAATCACCAGGGACCACCCTAGGGTACCCACTGCGTTTTCGCTGGAAGATCAATTGCTTCTGCAATAAATCTGCAGGGACTGTGGTGTGGGAGCTTGAGGAGCAGAGAGAGAGAGAAGGACACTCACAGACATGTTCCCCAGTGGGGTGAGGTGGGTCTCTACTGGGAGGCTACAGCTCTGTTAGCTGCGAAGGAGGCTGATATTTCTGATTTCCATTTTTAAAATGGCACATCTTATTGCTTTTTCACTTCAGTAACATCTGCCTCTGCAATGCACACAGCTGCTGTGAGCCCTCCGGAGAGGCAGAGCAGGGTGTCAGCCCCCCTGCCCTCACCTCCTTCTCCCAGACCAGGGGCTGCACAGCCTTTGCCATATCCTTCTCTGAAACTACAGGAGCTGCTTCTCTGCCTGTCTTTATCTAATATGGGTCTGACCAGAACACCCAGTAGGACAGGGGCTGGGCGATGATCTCCTGAGATGCTGGTCGTGTTTCTTGCCACCATCTTCTTGTTGACGCTACAGAATTTGCTTGTACCCTCCAGCAGGGATGGCAGAAGGTCCCTCAAACCACCAGAGAAATGGGGAAAAGCGGGGCTGTTTTCCATCCTTTCTCTCTGCTGCCCTCCCCACTTTGCCTGTCTGGGCCCCAGCATCACTCCCATCCCCACGGGTACCATGTGACACGGCATGTGCGCACAGCAGTGTTTAGGGCAGAGCGGTTGGAGACAGAGAGACATCAGAGGAAGAGGAGGAGAAGAGGAGGAAGGAGACAGAAGAGGAAAGAAGAACGTTAATGTTAGTCCGGAGGGCCAGTACTACACCTTTCTGTAAACTCATATCCACCATGCGGGGGCTCATCAGCTCAATGAAGAAATTCTTGTTTTTTTCATACTCCTCATCATCAATTACTTTGATGTGAACTGTTTTGCTGTGGATGGAAAAATAGTAAGTGTCAAAAAGGGGAGAAGGGAACAGAGAAGTAACAGTGGAGGAAAGTAGAGTTGAACGGGGACATAAGAGGGTCAAAGTTTTCTCACCCACTGAAGCTCAACATGGCTCTTGAGAAAGGCTAAAGCCCCATTCCTGCAAGGGACACTGGCCAATTTTCTGTTCAACCCAAAGGCATGATGGCAGGCCACACTGTGCAAAGCAAAGATAGGCAAAAATAGCTCTGATCCCCCAAACCAGCAAGGGGCTCAGGAGACGCCAGCACGATGGCTCACGGCTCAGCCTGTGGGCAATGAGGTCTGGTGCCCAGCATAGAAGCAGGCTTCCCTCACCCACAACCACACCCACACACACGCCCAAGCACACACAGCCGGCAGGCACCGTGCTGCGACGTGGAGACACCCGACAACCTACAGCTCTGACAGAATCCAAGTCAGAGGGAATCCTGGGTGATGCGGGCTCATCAGCTGGCGAAGGGACAGCTTCAACAGGCTGCTTGGAGAGGTGCTGGCTGCTGGAGCAGCCAAGCAGCACATCTGACCTCTCTCCTTAGGCAAATTTCCTATGGGTTCTTGGAGCATTTTGTAGGAAAAGAAGAGCTCGCTGCGCCATGGTTTCTTTCACGGCAAATACCTGCCTCATGCAGAGGGCACCATCCCTTGGCTTTTGCACACAAACAGAACACGAGAAACGAGTTGAAGTCTTTGCCAGCCTGCCGCCTCCTTCCAGCCGGGGCTGCACTGACTGTCAGGGGCTGAAAATGACCCCTGTGCTCCCTTCATTTTCCTGGTGGCTGCAAGGTTTCATGCAACCTCATGCCTCACTCCTGACAGGAGGGATTGGTGCTTTTCTGAGCTGATCTCACAGCCTCTTAAATGCAACATTGTCTGCAGCTGCACTGATAAGGACATACCATGACATGCTGGTATAAATGCATTGGTTCTAAAGCAGCACGTGCTTGCCATCTTGGGGCCCCAGGACTCCCAGTCAGCCCCAGCCCCAAGCTGGAGTGTGGAAAAATAGCCTCAAGCTTCAAATCTGTATGTGCCTCAGCCGGAAGCTCTTGGCATTAAATATAGCCAGTATTTTTGATCCCACGGTCCTTCAGAAAATGAGCAGTCCATCCCTGCATCCCGGGGACGCTGCTACTGCCAGCAGCCCCCTGAAAATCACCATCTCACAACAAAGAATAGAAGGGTTGGTTAATTGTCATCGCTGCAGCTTGCGTTCCTACTGATACCACTAATGACCACAAAATTATCAAGCCCTCCTCCAGTTTGACTCTCGAGTCATAACTGCCCCTGCACTCTGACTACAAAAATCCCATTCCCTGTGCTGGCTCTTGTTTTAGGCTTGTTCCCAAACGCCATCTTTCAAATGATGGCATATGGGACAGGGGGAAGAATCTGGACAAGCTCTGCTATATACATCACTGCAGGAATATGCAAGAAAAATCATCTCTAATTCTTCTTTCTAAGATAAATCAGCTTTATTTTTGCCAGTGTTTGTTCTACCCATATCCTGCACTAATGCCAGCAAACCTCATTTCCCTTCTCCAGACCCTTTCAATCTCCATTAATCCAGCCCAAAGAATGTAGGATTTTAAATTATATGTCTCTGGTGTAAATGTTGGTGCTTGGCTAAGACTTCATCACAATCATTTTGTTGCATTTTCTTTTTAAGAGGTTGACTGAATTTGGCTTTTGAATTAGATGTTGTCTGGGCCTCTGGTACTTTGCAAAGCTTGTTCAATTTGCTGAGTTAAATCTACAGCTGATTCATAGCTCTGATCTTTTCCTTGCTCACACACTACAAAAGAGAAGTTGGGATTTTCAAAAGCAACCAGTGCTTTCTTAATGTGGGTTGCTTTTAAAAATCCTGTTCATAATTAACATTGCTTATGGTTCTTCCATTCTAGGAGCTCCAAATTATGCAGTATTGCTTGTCTGTAAAAAATTGGAAAAAAATCCCACAGACCTTATTCCCCAGGGGCTAGCTTAGGTATCATGACAAAGTTATTCCAAGGCTTTATGCGATGAATATTATGCACTCACACCACCAAGTTATTTGCTTTCAAATGACAACTTTATTTTCCTTTCTTTCCTTTTTTTTCAGAGGTGGCTCTCTTGTCTCCATGAGTTGTGTGTGCACACACCAGAGTGGAGGAGAAATGCTCATTTAATGAGGACACGTGCCCGGCAGATAATCTCCCTGACTGTATGCTGTGTGTATGGAAAGCCTGATTTCACATGAGCCCCCTCATCTGTGCGATGAATACTCAGAGCTGCAGACTCAGGGAATAATGACTCATTGCATGTACATTTTGTTAAGTACAGAGAGCTCTATACAGCCTACTAAGTAGTCCCACAGTGGTGAGACTTCCATAGAGAAGTCTTTTCTTAATGTTTAACAAGAAAAAACATCAAGAAAGAAGAAAATGTGGTGGGCATCCATAGGGAGGATGCACGGTAAAATGCTGACTTTGCAAAGCAAGTCTCCTTGGGACAGGAAACAGAGAGCAAGCCCTCCGGACTCCTAGACCAGCTCAGCTTTACAGAAAACTGGACCATGACCACAGACTCAAGCATCAGGTGGCCTTTCAAAAAAGGGTGTCTGAATTTGGTGACTGATTCAGTAAATTGCTAGCTTCCTCCTTCGCTACAAGCCATAGGGAGAAAAGGACCTTTTACCTGGCTCTGAAACAACAGGTGAGGGGCAGAACTTCCACAGACCAAAGCTGCAGGTGCCCTGCATGGACACAGGCAGAACCTTGCACCCCTCGCCCAACCTGACTGAGTCCCAAAAGAGGAGGTGCCTGACCTCCCCAGCTTTGCTGAGAGGCAGTGAGTGCTCAGCAGGTCCACAGCACTGTGGAAGCCTTAGGGACCCAGCACAGGAGTCCAGAGGTGTGGGTTGTGCAGTGTGGGGACCTTGCTACCTTATGCAGTCAGTTGGTGTGGGATGGAGGGCATCAGACGAACCACAGCTGCTGCCCACTCTTGCTCCAGAGCCAGTGTGTTGCCAGACCTCCCCGTGCAAGGAGAAAAGGAGCATGGCAGAAGGTTGCAGGAACTGTGCAGTGACACCAAGAGGTGGGTGAGGGCTCACAGACCCAGTGCTAGATAATGGGGAGCGGTTAACCTTTTGCTGGGATTTTGCGGCAGAGGGAAGAGCAGCATCCCCACTCCTGGGTCAAGGATGCAAGGATGGAGCCATGAAGCTGGGCTTGCTCCTTTGCAGGGAAGTGCCCTTCTTTCAGCTGGCTGGCTGCTCTGGTGACTGTCACCATGGAAAGGTCAGTGCTGATGGAGGGTGGTTGTGGTGAATGGGGAGCGGTTAACCTTTTGCTGGGATTTTGCGGCAGAGGGAAGAGCAGCATCCCCACTCCTGGGTCAAGGATGCAAGGATGGAGCCATGAAGCTGGGCTTGCTCCTTTGCAGGGAAGTGCCCTTCTTTCAGCTGGCTGGCTGCTCTGGTGACTGTCACCATGGAAAGGTCAGTGCTGATGGAGGGTGGTTGTGGTGGCCCATCAGCAGCTTCCCTAGCCACTGCGAGCATCTCGCTCCTCTACAGGGCTATGAAACCAGCCGTAACTACAGCTGTGTCTCAGGCTGTCATAAATCATGTGGAGGCCAAAACACAGATTGCTCCCATGCAATCTCATCTCTCACCTGCAGCCACACTGAGAGCTACCCCCTCAGAAGGCATGGAAAGTGGAGGAGATGGATGGGGAGAAGGGCTGATGTGTAACACCTGGGGAAAAACATCATGTTAATACAAGAGATGTGACAGGAGGACACCAAGAGGCAGAGAGCATGTGGGAGCAGGAGCCTTGGGAACATTTTGCTGCAAGAACATCCTGACAAGCTTCTTGAAATTAATGGAGCCAGAGGCTCCCCCCACGAGAGGGGCTGGGGGGGGGGGAGGGGGCTGGCGGAGGAGCAGCCCTGAAAAGGCACTCTTACCGCGACAGGAAGTGAGGGATGTGAAGCCCACCTTGCTCACCTGAGCAGCTTTCATTCCCCAGCCTCTAGTCACTCTGCGTGGGGAAACAAGGACACTTTCCAGCCTTACCCTTTCTCTCCAACAGTTTCCTCATGGCCAAGATGCACCTCAGGCAACTCAAAAGCAGAGAACAACAGAGGCCATCCAAAAGCCACTCCTGGCAATCAACTGCCTTCGATAAATGCCACTGGGAGCTGGCAGCAAGGAGCCACTCTGCAAACCCCAAAGCCTCACTGCCAGCACCAAGCCATGGGCATAGTCCAATCTCAACCCCTGCGTGAGTAGGAATAGCTCTTTAATTCAGGCCTCGGTGGTGTTTTCAGCAGTCTGAGCAATGCTTTCGGTTTGGGCCATGATGCAGCAGGGCAAGCTGAGAGTCAGCATTCCCAGGGATCACCTGGCCATACAGAAGTCAGGAGATCTGCTCGCTTTCTTTTTCTCTGGGGTCATTGCAAGCTGCCACCAACAGCCCTCAGATGATGGCAGTCTGGGCTCTCCTTTCAACATTCACGCAGAAACAATCACTGGTTTTAAAAGTCAGAGATGGGAAAGCTCCTCTGGGGGAGCAACATTAAGTATGAGATTTCCCTGAGTAAGCAACAGAAGATGAAATGAATAGACATTGATCTTCTCCTAAAGGACTTTGTGCACAAGATGTTGCTAAATTCCTTGTCTGGGAAGTACAGAAGATAATCTATAAAATCATTTTATTTGACAACACGTCTGCTTCTAACACATAAGGCAACAACTGAATGGTTATTTGATTAATGTGTTAGAAAATACTGAGTTTCTCTCTGTGTGGAGACTCTCATTTGCAGGAATTATTGCCAAGGAGGTTAAGAGGATGTGTCTGCATGACTTTGGAATGTGAAATAAGGCTCAGCTCTAAAACTAGCGTAAGTCAGGAGATGTCACATAGCATATACCATTGAAACAGGCAGGGCTGTGCAAGGGTAGGATTTACAGTCCCTGGTGGGATGCTGTTAGCCAGGATGGAACACAGCTAGGACAGCAAGGTAAACATTCCTGAGACAGTGAGAAGTACTCTGAGATCTTTAGTAACTCATTAACGTGAATCATCAGTGCATACACCTTAGGTCAAGCCGTAGCATTCTTGACACACCTTGCTATACCCAAATCCTCATCTGATTTGCTGTGGGCACAGGTCCCTGCAGCATGAATTTCAAAGCACATGGTACCAGTCTGACTCTGCCCCAGAGCTCTGCACTAGGCTCGGTTTTCAACATTAAACTACAGATAGGACCTGTTCACTCTGCCAGAAGATCTCATCAAGAAGTCCTACTGCAGAAATGCTGACTAGGTAAGATGCCAACATTTGAGGCAAACCAGAGGGGATTAAATAAGGCTATGCATAGTGGGGAGCTGTCTTTGCTGTCACTGGGAGGTGGATATTTAACAGAGCAACATGACAGCACTGGCAGACAAGTTGAAGAAGCCAGCAAGAGAAGCCCTGATATGATGCACATGGTCATATGGAGTCACGCATCAAATAACCCAGGCTGTCACATAGCCCAGACAAAGATGGGAGGTGTTTGAGGAGAATCATTAGATCCCAAAGCAGATTCATTAAACTCAACAAGGAGATGATGAGTGATCTTAATTTCAACAGGAAATCATGGTAATTTAGGTCACCTGCATGGGTTGGTCCCAATAATCCATTGTATGACCATGGCAGACAGGTTGCACATTGGGTTTAAGCTCATGAAAGAAGATTTTTGGCTTCCACAGGGATTACGGAGGGAGGAACAAGTTTTGAAGCATCCAGCTGCAGCCACTGGTGATGGTCACAGTTTGTTCTAGCAGCCAGGTCAGAACTGAAGATGCCTCTAAAGTCAGAGCACACATTGGTACCAATTACCTAAGCAGATGTCAACAGGATAGATGAACTGTCAAGATAGAGTTTCAGGCAGATCATTGATGTGCAAGTTGCTGATGTATGAGTTACAGAAGAACTGGTGCTAGTACAGGAGCTGGAGACAAGCCATTGTGGGCCGATCTCCAGGAACTGGCTGTGTCATTCACGAGGACCTTGGAAGAGCAGCTGTGCAAAATCCATCCCACTCTGTGCAGCAAGCGCATGGGGAAGAGCTTGGACCACCTCACCACCAGACCAGTTGGCTGTAAAGTGTCACAGGCAAAATAGGATTTTTTCTCTTTTTGTCTTGAAGTTGGCCTATGGGATAACCAGATGATAACTACTTATCATCTTATCATTAAAATAGACTTCTCTGCAGTGCTAATCACTATGTACTATTCTACACATAGAATACCTATGATTTTTCTCCAGGCAAGCCTGAAGCCATCCAAGTAAGTCACTTGATACTTCTGTGCTTCAGTTTCTGTATCCATGCAGTGGCTGTGTTCCTTATTTCTCCCAGGTATTTGACAGGGATAGTCCCTACTTGCTTTGAACTCCTAACGTGGAAGATGTTACAGTGACACAGCTGTAAGGAGGGCGAGGGAAGAGAGCAGAGAGCTTTATATGGTGGCGGAAGCATCACCTATTTGCACAAGTATCAACTTACTCTGCTTCATCTGAATTTGTTCTCATTTGAAGGGAGCCGTGCATTTCCCTAGGGCACCTCCTCTTCCTTACTAAAGTTCCTTTATGCCATTAGGGAACCAAAAGACCTCAGAAAACAGGGCTGGAAGCAAATGCTAGCACTTTGCTATCACCCTGTCTCTGGGCAGGGCCAGTGCCAGTTCCTGGCAGAGAGGCGGTTGCCCAACTGGTTTTTGAAAGCTTCATGGTAGAGATGGTTTCTTTCCCCATATTTCAACTCTTTATGCCCAGAAAGTCCTTCCTAATGCCCACCCAGGCTGACAAGGTATAACTTGTTTGGGAGGGGAGGGAGAAGCATCTTCCAGTGCTGCCTCCCAGCACACGTAGCAAGGAGGGCTCTCTATACCCCTGCCGTCCCTCCCCAAACAGCCAGGGGCTGGGACCAACCCATCCAGGTGACCTTGAGTCCTTCTTCATGCCCCTAACCTTGCCACGCATGCAGTGCACAGGGCACCTCCGCTCCATCCCTGCTAGGGCCAGGGCCACAAACATCCATTTCCGCTACAGCAGGTCTCAGAGAGGGGGGAAACGTCTGCTGAAGACGACATTGGGCAAGAAGTGGCTGCACCCCAAGGCAGAGACCAGGACCTCAGTACGAAACCCTGCATGCCCAACCATGCCCACCTCCCGGGGAGTGCGTGGGACTCTGCTCAGGATCACCGTGAGCTTAGGGGCTCTGCCTGCCTGGCTGTTGGTCGGGCAGTTTGGTCATGTCTCATCAGGTCTTCATAAGGTACAAAGGAGGAAATACTGACACAGAAAGCAATTTCCCTTTGTGTATTCCCCATGTAAACTTGGCTACTTAGTAAACTGTCTCATGTTTCAATTAGCTACTACAGCATTTTCAATAGTTCTAACACATGAGAAGTAAAAGGGACACAACCAAGACTAAAGCCGTATTTTTTAAAGTCTTCACTTGTATCAGAAAACTTCAAAGTGCTACCAGTAAAAGATGTATAGGAATAGCTGGTAAAAAAATAAATTAAAAACCCAAATAATTGTCTAACTTATCCTTTCTCCATCTTGGATGGCAAAACTACGGGGGTCACTTTGTGCTTGTGGTCAGCTTCACTTTGTGTTTGTTTCCTGCTACAGCAGCCCAGCCCTCACTTCCCACTGCCACACATCCCTGCAAAGAGACATGAAATGCTGTCAACTTCACAGGACAGCATTTCACACCTGCTTTGTACCGGTGCAAACAACTGTACCAGTAATGAGAAATCAGAGCTGCAAAGTTGCAGGCAAGTGAGCCCATTAAGCACTCACATCTGGCAAAATAATCCTTAAGTACATGGTATGTTATTCAGAGCAATACAAGAGATGCGGTATATCCACATGTGTCAGCCACAGGAATCCACGCTAGAGCTAGTAAATGGCAAATGTCTCACACTCAACTTGGAAGCCCTGAAGAGCTGGAAAAGGCACAGTAGGGAAGCACAAAACAATGCTCAGGGATTTTCCTTAATGCAGTCAGCCCTGCCAGACAAGCAGGTTTCCAAGCATGTTTCGTTCAAACATGATAAAATGCTCTAATACAGAGTTCTTCAAAGAAAGACACCACAATTTGGTTTTAAGAATTTCTGCAAAGAAGGGAAAAAACCAGTTTGTTAAATCCCCTTTCTCTCAGCTGAGTCCATGCTGCTGATCAGCTGAGTTGAGATACTGAAGTTGGGTTGCACAAGCATAATAGCCCAGCTCCACAGATTTCTTTTTCTTCAGTTCAATAAAGCTATTTTTTATATTAAACATTTTCATGTTCAGCTATATGTTTAAGTTCCTCTTGAAAAAGAGAAATCTAGACTGATCTGTGCATCACTTTCCAGACTGTTGGCTCTGAATACCAAAGCTGCGTCTACAGATACAAGTGTGCTGTGGCCTGGCCTGCTGCTTTTCTTTAAAAAAAGAGACTCGATGCTTCGGGGCCAAGAGAGATCAGACAAAGTCGTAGCAGCCTGTGGAGCTATTTGTTGAGGTCTGTGCAATAAACACTTGTCTTGCACAAGTAATGATTCAACCTGTCAGCCCATGAAACTAGACGGTTCTGGTGGGTATCCGCCTGGTGTAGGTGAAAAGCAGTGCAGGTGCCCTGGGCATGGACATTTCTCTCCACCCTATCTTGTGCATGGTCCCAGAGGAACAGCTTCACTGAGAAGATGCTGTGGCCTTTTTCTCTCAGAAAGAAATTCTAAAAAGCCACAAGCCCACTCTGGTCACACAGTAGAGAATTTTAAAAAAGCAGAGAGTGAAGAAAGAAGGAAGGGAGAAAATGTATTCCTTACTAAAGGCCTTTGAATTTTCCTGCTTCCAACTTAGTCTAACACACCACCACAAAAGCCTATGATATCAAAACCCATCATGGATGTTGATGGCCAAATGAAGTACTGGAGATGCTTTTGTATGCTCTAGAGAATGGCTCTCTATTATGGCTCCAACTTAACAGGGTGCAGGAGTGGGAGCGCCTTGGACATGAGAAGGTAGGCTGGACTACCTCAAAGCCCCTTGAGATGTCCTGAGCAAACATGAAACTGGCATTCAGATGGAAGTGACCCCTGTCCCACCCAGCGCTCCTGAATCTCACCTGCAAGACATTTGCCACTGGCTGGTATCAGCAGCCCAGTGCTTCAAGCCCTTGCCCCTGGTTTTAGACTTTTTGCTGAAGGCATGGAGATTTGGAAGCTATATTTAGATGTCTTCTCTGTTCTCTAGCAAGAAGGTTGCCATGGAGATGCTGGCAAGGACAAGAAGATGGGGACAGAGGGGGAGAGGAAGTTGAGGAATTTGAAGTGCCAGATTCAGAACAACCCTCACCAGCCCAGGACAGCTTTATATTCCTCATAGGGCAAAAACTGCTGAAAGTTGTTATCTGAAATGAGCCCCTGGCACTGCCCAATGGCATGGCCCTGTCATGCATCACTCAATGCTGTGTCAGAGCAGGTTTGAAGACGCTCAGGCAGCTAGCCTTTGGGCACTGCTTTTTTGGGAAAACATGCCCCCATTGACCTGAGCTCACTGCCCTGGGGTGTGTGCTGAGCACCCATCCCGCTTATCACTCCTGTGAGTGCTGATAACTACCTGTACCCTCAGGTCATCTATCCCTGGACAGCCTGACAACCACCCATGACCTTCTCCCGACACACCTCTGGAGGGCTGTATGCCATCGGCTGCTGGCTGTAGCTGAGCTGAGCTCTATGCATTTCCTTTGATCTCTCTTCAAAATTCAGTTCTCTGAACTCCCAATGGATCTGCAAAATCTTCTGATGTGGGGTGCCCAAAACCAAACCTGCATTGCCACATTGCCTCCCAGAAGAGACATGCTACCACTAATGCCCAAGGCAGCCCTCTGGCAGCTCAAGTCAAGTCCAGCTGCTACTACTGTGCTGCTTCACAAACTCATATTGACCCTGTACTGTGGTTTCACCTTATGTCAGTTGCCTCTCAGCCTCCAGACACACACTGCT
>NW_010319730.1:0-3961 GCF_000700745.2 Antrostomus carolinensis
CCGGCAGATGTATTTACCCCCTGATATGCGAGGAGCCTTTCCACCAGGCATCCTCAGAGCCCGGGCTGCGGGTCCTGCCTCGGAATTTATAAATTAGGTGTAGCACCAGGTCCAGGGAGGGGGGGGAGGAATAAAGGGGTTGTTCGTTCCTTTTAGGAAGACCAACCTTAGTTTTATGCCTAGTAAATAATATTTTATTGCCTTTGGTTTACTGTGGCATTTCAATTATCCCCTTTAGGAGTCTGCAAACTGCGTGGGTTAAAGGTCATTTCTCAAATCGCTAGAATTAGTAAAGAATAGCAGAAAACTGTAAAAAGGGGAGGAGCCGCGCAGTAAAACAAGAAAGATCGCCTGAAATAAACTAATAAAGAGCCCCGAGCTGTTTACCTCTCGCATTTGTATTCCCAAATGATGTTTATCATCATGTAATTGCATCATGTCATCGGACACAGGAAAACGCCTGGCCCGGGACGATCAATACAGGCTGAGCTGTTCGCAACAACTTGGCAATAGGCGAAACCAACACCAGATCATTTTCCTTGCCGGGATTCCTAGTTGTTGCTTTTAAAAAGAAAACTGAACAGGGAATTTATAAATCACAGGCAAATTTTCAAGCTATGGCACACAGAAGTGGAAATAAAGGGCAGAAATCCAAACATCCTGCAAGGCTTTAAGAATTTTAATTTCTCCTCGCTATTTAAAACAGCTGGGTGAAGCTAGAGGGGGTAGGGGGGAGAAGTATTGACAATGTTACAGGCACCCATGCTGCCCAAGCTTTTGTTTTCTAAGTTTGCTGGCAATGGAGCTCTTAAGTTAACTGGACCGTTGATGTGATGATGTGCTTTAATGCCAATGTTGAAGTGTTTTTTGAAAAAAATAAATAAATAAATACTCAGACTAATGTAATAGGAAGTGCAAAGATATTGTTGAATGTCCAAACAGCAGAAGCCCAAACAGCAATGCTGCAGGATTTGAGAGATGAAGGTCTTCTATAGCTCTGCAATTCTCTGTAAAACAGAAATAGATTATTTCTGGTCTTTTAGATGTGTTTCTGCCATCTTTCTGCAGTAATGCATTTTAACAAAGGAGGGGTCACATTGAAATGTTGCACGCATAGTGCTGTGTGATTTATATCTTTACACCTTGGTCAATGGCAAATATGCAGTCAGAGGCTGATAGTCATGGTTTTCCACCATGGAGAACCTGTTTGGGAAGCAGAACTTTTGAGGGAATAAGGTATTTTCCTATATGTCTTAGTTCATCATGGTAGTTGACTATAGGAGTTACTACCCATTGCACTGAACCTGAAGGCATAGCCCATCTGCAGCAGCTTTGGTATTACTGTGCATAGTGTATCTGCATATATGCTTTTTTAGGTAAGGGCTATACATAGAACCATAATGCCCATTTGCCACAGAAAAATTGTTATTTTGAACATGTAACCTGCACTCTGCCCACCAGCACATCTGCTCCAGGGATGACTTTTTATTTTAAGCTCCAAGGGACTTAGATGTAACTGCCTTGATATCATATCTGCACTTTCCTAAGGCTGTTTTCTTTCCTAAAGCATGGTGTTGCTTTCTTCTACAGACCACGCTGTCATCCAAAAGATGGCTAAACTACAAAAGAAGTGCCAAAGATGATTATTTTATGCCAAATCTTGCAATAATTGTTATTTTCCTGTATCCTTAGCCACTAGAGGCAAGAAATAGCATGGGAAACTCTCTTTTAAAATAATTGTTTTATATTTCTAGCTTGCCTAACTGCTGAAGAAACTTGGACAAGTTAAGAAACTAGAAGACAAAAAAAAGAGTATATGGCTATCTGTCATGTGCCCCTGCCCTCTCCCCTTCCCCTCCCTCAAATCCCAAATTCATGGTGTTGAAAGAAGCCAGGGTGTTTGGGAGCAGCAATAACCACTAGAGAGGAAGAAATAGAGTCTGGATTAGCAGTCATCTTTATCAGGTGGAGACATATTTTAGATGCAGTGAGATGCAAATAAGAGGCAGCAGGCAAAAGAGGAAAGTTTACAACGTAATGAAGTGTCACAGATTCTGGTAAAATACACCAATCTACAAACCTGCAAAGTCTGTAGAAAAAAAAATATACCATTTTATATTTGAATTGATGATAACTATACCAATTTGTTATTACTAGTAATGAACTGCATAACAAATAGCCCCTTCGAAACACTCAGCATTTGTCTACATTATCAGCTGGAGAAAGACAGTTGTGGACTCATTTTTCATTTTTAATGTGCAAAACACAGGTGAGTTCTTTTCATTCTCTCCTACTGAGGTCTGCTAAACCTTGCTGCTGCTGCAGAAACCACAGCCCAGGTACAATGTGTGTGTCCGCTGGGTCACGGAGGAAAAAAAAACTATGTGAAAATTATTTTTAAAAATGAGAAGTAATTCTAAAAGCTATTGAGCCAGGATGCCAGCTGTGTGCCACGTCTGTCGGACCATGGGGCTCGACTGCCGTGAGCTCAGCCAGGTGGAAGATGGTCAAAAAATGCCCTCCCACAAGAGCAGGGAAGGCTGCGTTTTGGTGCCCCACAGTGCTGATTGTTTTACTGTTCTGGGAGATGGGTGCCCCAGGCAGCTGCTTGTGCCCAACCCCAGCTCTGGCACACAGAGCTCAGTGAGCTGAAGGTGCAGGAGCTGATGCTAATGCAGGTGTCTGAAGGAGGTGTTCAAGGAGAACATGACTTCCACAGCCAACAGGACAAGGGAAAGCTGCCAAGACTTCTACTTTCTGTGGTAATAGAGACCGTGAAAGGGTATCTTCTGACATTTTTTTAGTTTTGTCTCTGGAATAGCAAGGTTGTTGAAGGTAATTGTCAAAGGGGTAACTTTATGTCCCCAGAAGAGTTTGCTGTTTTCTCCTCTGTCCTGCCTCTCTCTGAGGCAGGTGTCCCTCTCCTTGCACCTTGTGCCTTTGCCTACAAGCTGTGGGTCTTTATCTCGGTGATACCTCTCCCGTCCGCATCTCGGCCATCCCCCTGCTGCCACCATATGTCACTGGAATGTTTCAAGTAGTGAGTCTGGTTTACTTAAAGAGTAGTGCTTTTAGAGGAATAATACTTTGCTTTGTTTCCATTAGGGCCTTAAAAAAAACGTTTATGGGAGGAAAAATAAACAATCCCACCACCACTCCTTAACAACAGAGTACTTTCCCTCTCCTAATGCTACCAGTTCTTTCTTGCACTGAGGCCCAAAGCACCTCCCATAAACTCTGGAGGGCTCTTACATGTTTCTTCTGAGTGGCCTGAACATAATTCTCCTCAATACACACACACAAAGGCACACAAGAGAGTTCATTTTCCAGAGATGACCAGGCAGGGAGCTTTGTCACACCAGCTATAGACCAGCACAGTCTCCTGGTTCTTCCTCACAGGGCCACAGAATAGTTAAGGCATGGAAGGCCATAGCTGCAGGAGGGTCTGCACAGGAGACAATGGGGAAAGGATAGGACAAGGCTCTTTCCCACAACCCACCTATGTCACTCAGGTGTAACAGCTCTTCAGCAGCCCCGTTCTCACACGCAGGTCTCTCTGCCTTGTGGCTGTGCTTCAGGTTCCCAACTGCAGCAGCAGAGAGGGCAGAAGCAGCTGAGCAACCAGCTATAGAGGTGAGGGATCACACTTTAAACAGACACTCCTGTAAGCAGAGTGCCATTGTGCTCCATTAACACTGCTTACACATCCCAGGCAGCCTGAGACATGGTTTGGAGCTGCGCGTATGGTGCTGGTTGCTACAACACACTTGTTTCACCATCCTCCTTGGACTGTAGAAGACAATACTACTACCTTAGGAAACTTTTTAATCCCATTTTCTGCCTGGCATATTTTCATGGTGCTGGTGTGATTGCTGTGCCATACTCACATGACCCACAGGTAGCTAGGACTCTCAGGAGATTTCACTGATGGCAAAACAGCAGGCCATGAATGGGCAGGAAG
>NW_010319730.1:3994-16056 GCF_000700745.2 Antrostomus carolinensis
AGCATGGACCAATCTGACACTCACTCCTGACGTGGTCACAACCATGTGTGGTTGCCTGGGGCCACATCCTCTCCTGAGTAGCACTACTTACCTCCGAGATTAGAAGATTAGGCTGGAGTTTATAATTGTAGCAATAGTAGATCCTCGAAGTCTGCATAGCTCAGGGAGGAATGTAGGTGGATGCTGTCTGAAGCTCTCACCTGAAATATCACTAAGCATTTCTTTAAAATATGTACACACACACATCATCAGGAAGGTGTGTTTAAGAGTAAGAGGAGGGAGCTTGGTTAGCCCTTATATGGCACTTATCTTAAAGACTACTTAACTAATTCATCATTTCCTTAGGACTAAATAGATGTCATAATAGCTAAGCCAATGTATATTTGTCCATGACTGCTTAAAGCCAATATAATTCTGAACATAGCTATCAATCTATGCACCATGAGCAACACATCTGATAAATTTAACCCTATCTTTCAAGCTCCATAATAGTCTGTGAATTGACCTCAATTCTTACCAGTTTATTTATAATATGGCATTGTTTGACAACTCATTTTACAAAGATATTTAAGGTTTAGATTAATTTTGAACTGTTCATTTGAAGTATTTGATTAGGCAAACCTTGTGACTTGTTGCCCTGGTGATACTATTTGTCTTCAATTTTTTATGGAATGATTAAGGTACCATTTTAGCTCTATATTATTTTCCTCAATTTAAATGTTAATTGTGAAACTTTTGAAAACAGCACTGATTGATAGTGCGAATATTTGCCCACAGGGAATGACTCAAGGACACACTGATAGCACAGCCATGGGACTAGGCTGAGTGGTATGTATTAAGATTCTATACAGAATAGGTGTAATGGCCACATGTGTAGACCTAGCATTTACGGCAAGTGCTTCTCCTGCTAAAATCACTAACCCAGCCTTGAAGAGTTGGGGTTGATTTATTGATTTATTGATTTATCGATTTATTGATTTATTACGGACCACCTCTCATTCTCTTCAGCTGTCTAGAACCTGTAGACTGACACTTTTCGAGGACTGACCTGACAAAAAATGATTATAGTATAATTTTGGAAGGAACAAGGACCACTGTGGTGGAAAGCATCTTGTGTTTCCAGTCAGGACCTGGCAACAAGGTGGATGAGGGCTTCTACAGTGGGGCTTCTGCTGTGCTCCAACCTACCTGAGCTGTGTCCACAGCCTGTGTATGTGTGACTCCTCTTGTTCTGCTCCTTCATTTGAAGGCACAGAAAAACCATCTGAGCAACCTTCTGTGCTGCTGCAGCTGACAGTTCCACGGAGATAGGATATGATGATCTTCTGTTATTTATAATGGTACAGAATATAATAGTACAGAATACTGTAAGCTTTCCTGTCAAGTAGTTGTATTTTTTTCTTCTGGAAGAGCATGACAGGTACTCATTACTGCTTAGTGTGCCGCTTTGAACAGCTATGGTAATTGCCCAGCCCTGCCTCATTGGCATCTGTCCTGGTCACAGCATTTCTTCCACCCAGACAGTCAGTAATAACCTGTAATTCCAAGTGTGGTGGTGACTCCATGGTATCACTTTTAACAAAGCAGCCAAGCAAAGGAACAACTACAGAAGTAGGCACTTAATTGCTTGATAATACTAATTGCACTTCAGTTTATCTAATTGTCTTTATTGCAGGTTGCCAATTAATCAAATTTTCTTTATTTAATCAGCTGTTTTGCTAATATTTTCATAAAACACTTCCAGAATGTCTGAGGTTTACAGGGTAATTTACCCAGCATAGAGGTGGATGTGCTGATCTACCACTGGTTGTAGCAAACTCCACAGGAAAACAAAATCTCATTCATCTCTGTAAGGTTTTATGCAGAACATTTATTGTGTTTTCATGATCAATTACATGTATTTCTACAGAATGATGTAAATGCCAGTGGCCAATACCCTACCTGCTTTTCAGGCAGAAGTGCATCTCCACTTTCCTGAGTTCCATCATCCTGTGACTTTTTGGTTTTGTTTTTTTTTTTGACAATATGTTATGAAGTTACTGTGAGGGCTGCATTATTATGAGTAGGGTATCATGAGGATATTCTCTATTTCCACAGAAGCTGACAGTGTTTCTTCACTATTCCACAACACCAGCTTGTGTTCCTTAGGAAAATATTTCCAAGTTTTTCAGTATTTTCTTTGTACTGCTCCTCTTTATCAAAAAGGTGCTTTATTTATAAGTCCCAGCTTGACTCTGTAAAAAAAGGAGTATAGAACATACATTGTAAAAGTCACTTAAACAGTTAAATGCGTGTCACAGCAGGGCTTTTGCCATTAAGTAGGCAGGGTGCTCCCCTTCAAAATGCTGGACTTTATACTTGCCATTTGCACTGGAATGAGTATTGACAGTCCTGTCCCTGAGACTAGAATAGTTTTGAGGAAAGCATTCCTTGTCTGAAATACAATTTGAGCAGTATTTTATTATACTGTGACCCTGTGAGTATACAACCAGGAGGGACTCCTGGGGTTTATTTCAGCTGATTATGGAACAGAGAGCAGAATACAGCCAGTGACCTCTGTAAATGATCACATATTTGACTTTTGGATAAGAAGTCATCTAGTCATAAATGATTTATCTAAAAGATTCTATCTGATCTGAGACTAAGCTTCACTCAGTTGCATTAGCAAAGCATGCAACCATTTATAAATTTCACATACTGTAGTACTTTAGAAAACGTATTTACATTCTATATTCTTTACATATATCTGGACTGGATTTTGAAAGCTAATTCAAAGTGAAATCAGATTTTTAAAATACTTGTTAAAAAATCCTTTCTAAAAATCTGGTATTCATTTTAAGATGATATCCTGTATTTAATAAGAATTGTTAATATTGTCTGTGTAGAATAATTACAAAACTTTCCTAAGATGTGGCACTCGAAAGCAGCATCCTTTTAATTTTCATTCCTGTGGTGCAAATAGGATGTGCATAACATCAAAACTATCTCTTAAATTGCCATTTTGTTTGTAACATGGTTTAAGGCAGCGACTTTGAAATGTTTTGAATATGCAAATAGGAAGAAATTTAGCAAAATAAAAACATCTGATTTTTAAAATTTGTCCCATTCCCCTGGTGTCTGACCTTCCTGAAAGTACTAGTCTATCACACATCAAGGCACTATTCCTTTCATATGAAGTACTCAACTCAAATATCTCATTTACTTTATTTTCAGACTGCAGTTTAATGTCTGTGTTGCTAAGTAATCCAAATTCTTCTCAGAACTCGCTATGGTGTCAAGGTCCAACAAATCAGTTGCAGAAAATGTCCCTTCAGTACAGTTTCTCACTCATCACTCAGAGTTTAAAACATATGTATGCATCACAATTTGTATTCAGGATTTCAAAAGTGAGAGGGAAAAAATATTATTCTGCTCAACTGAACAGGCAAGTGAACTCTGAAAAAACAGCATTTCTAAACAACCTATTTTAATATTTCCTGCTTTGCCTGATTCTTTGGGACTAATGATGGCAACCTAATGCACATTAGGAAAATTTTATAAAGTTTTCTATACTTCAGTCTCTATCATGCAAGATGCTGATTATATTCAAATCCCACAGTCAGCAAAGGAAGAAGAGCATTTTTGTGTGGCACAGAATAGGACCCATAGGTAATCCAAATCTCAAGCATGTGTTTAATTTCAGACAGTCTTACCTTAGGTGCCTCCTGCTTTGTGAAAGGTCCTCTGTGCACCCCCAGAGAAGATGGCAAAGCAGACGAAGAATCACAGGATTTCTTAAAAAAATGTTTTCAAAGGCTGCATATGGCATTAAAAACTGCATGAGGGAATTTAGAGCTAAAAAAATGTGTAAAGCACTGCAGAAAGCAGAAGAATCAGTCCTGTACACCTCTGCGGCTGCAATGGAGAAGAGCAAACAGAATAGCAGCAGAGCACAAACATTTTAACTGAAATCATTCCCTGCGATGTGTGTAGAGAACAGGGATGAGGATTGCTATGAAAAGCTATCAGTATGACCATGAGCATTCACATTACCCCAAAAGCATTTATAATTGATTTTGGGACCTAAGTCCTGTAAAAATTTGCTCACATGAGTAGTTGTATTCTTCTATCAGATATCTGGCCAATTATAGCCAAAAATGCCAAGCCCTTACTCACTTGAGAAGGACTGAGAGTAATTCCTTCTGACTCCAGTAGCATTACTCATGGAAACAGGGTGCAACTCCAGCTCTCTGATTTTAAATTCTTAACCTGTTTCAGACACTAATGAAGATAATAACATTTATAGTCAGATTAATAAAGTTATCTGTATTTTGGCAGAATAACTATATCCAGCACACTGTGCTTCACACAGAAGGAAGATTGTGAGATATTTCAATTACTTTACCTATGAATTGCAATAACTGATGGTAATCTTGAAGAAAAATTAAGAATACCGGCACAGTACTCAGGTCTGAAGAATAGGCTTCCACTGGAATATTAATGTTCTTGTAACTAAGAAAAAAAATCCTTATCATACAAGCTGGACAGGTCTTTTCCTGTAGTTTTCAGACCTTTATGTTTTATTGACCAAACTCCTTGCTTTAGACTTGAGCTCATGTTCTCTGAGGAAGTACAAGTGGTAATTATGCAAGTCTTTCCTTCCCTGTCATGGGCAACATTCACAAGGGAGATTTACAACCTTCAGCTTTCAGATACGGAGACTGGTTGTTTAACTTCAGTGAGAATAACTCTGACATGGTAAATGGCATCAGAATTGGAACAAATCCTCTAGAAACTGGCTCCCTGGACAGCCCTGGAAGTCAGTTATAATGGGGTTTTTTGCCTCTACTTTTTTGTCTAGTAACCCCAACTGAAAGATTAGTCAGAATTTGTTTTGTTTTAGAAAACAGACTCCTTAAATAGAATGCATTTTAGTCCTGAGGCAATAGCAAATCTCTCTATAGCAATAGCATACTAACCTATGGGTATCGTAACAAATACTATGAGATAAGTGACCGTAATGTAGACTATTATGAGAGACAGTTAAAACTTGGTAGGAGTCGAGTGCTGACCTAGAAACACAGTCAGGACAACTATAAACAAAATACATTGTAAAGGAACTTCAGTAATGAAACGTAAGATGTATTCTCTTAGCACAAAGCATTCAAAAAGTCAGGCAGTTTGTTCATCTGAATTCCATTTAGCTCAAGTTCTGATATATAGAGGAAATGGCTTGGCCGCATGCTCCTGTAAATGTACGCATTTGCTCCAGAAAGAAGCAAGTGGGGTGCAATCAGAAATTTACTTTTAATCGATAGTCTTTTGGCTCACTTCGGTAAAATTTGGATTAGCCCCTTAATGCACACCCTTATCACGAGTTACACCAATCCTGCCTTCGTGTGTTTGATTGGTCTAAGACTGGGGAGGGTACAGAGGGCAGGAGAGTTATGCACGTCCATAATGACCGCATTTCTGTGACCCTTAGTGGATTGTAATAAGGATCTTTTTATTAAAACAAAACAAAACAAAACAAAATAAAGCTGTAAGAGCTCCAGGGCAGATCTGTGTTCTCTTTTGGCCTGTGTTAACCTCTAACCAAAATCTGGCCGTGTAAAAAAAAAAAAAAAAAGTACTTCAGCTGTTTTTCTTTATTTTTGGAAGTTTAAAATGAAATATAAAGCCCATAATAAAATGCATATGAGGACACAAATCAATAGACTTGAGAACTATGTTAAGAACTACCCAACCATATAGGTCTTCATTAACAAGGGTGTTCTCATGGAATTCAGCTCTTATTCGCTTGTGTGCATGTTGCTGTTCATGATATTATTTATTTCTATGGTAACCAAAGCAGTAAATATAGCAATATTAGACAACAATAATCAAGCAAAAAAACCTTATTGCAAAAGAAGACAACTAGGAGCCAAAACAGAGGTGTTTAGATGATGGTGTAATTTGCTATAATAACTGTTCAGCCACATATTTGGCAAGCCCTGGATAACTCACTTATGAGTAATGCATTTGTCTAAATTACATTCAAATAAAAAATAGTTACCATGCTACAATAATTATCATGCATTCTGAACAGATATTTCCTCTCTATCGATTTTCCCACGACAAGAAGACTTCTTACTGAACTCAGGTTAACTGTGGATTGATGCTTATTTCTCTTGTGCAGCTTCTCAGAAGTTGGTTAGGTGATGTGGAGCCACACATCACCAGTCCTTCGCTATCTGGAGCTATCTAACTTTCTTGTGCAGCCTCCCACTCTCCTCTCCACTGTCTGCTCCATCTGGAGGGAGCTGGCTGCTCTCCTCCAGCCCTGGCTCCCCGAGCGCAAGGCAGCCTGCAGCTGCCAGAACATCTGCTGTCTCCTGGCCTCTCTGGGGTGAGTACCAAAAGCAAGGCCTTTTTAAAGTTGGACAGTCGCCTCTATTAGAAACTGGATGAGTTCAAAGTTCTTGGATTTGTCCTGAGACTTGTAGCCACATGGGAACATATAGTATAACTGTTTATAACACAAATTCAAGTGCACATTTCAAAGGGATACACACGTTGTCGTTAGGATGCGCTGGCATTTCGCCTGCTCTTCCCCTACATCTGTGGTGATCTGGTTTTGGAATAGTCTTATTCTGAAGAAAGAGTCATGTTGGAGAACAAGAAGCGGAAGAAATGTAAAACCAAACAAAATCAGTCCTTGATTCTGCAATTGCATCCATCAAAGGTGGGTTTCTCAACAGGGCTACTGCTGCATCAGTGCCTCCAGGCCACACATAGTGATGTGTCGTGGGTTACTCCTGGCAGAAGCAGAGGTTGCCTCGTTTGAAAAAGTGCATTTGAAAAAGAGGTGTCTTGTTTGAAAAGTTAGGAACATGAAATAACGTCACTGATCTCACAGGAGGAAAATCTGTACAGCAGCCCCACATTAGTTGTCCTTTTCATATATGGGTCAAATCATGCCCTGGCGACGTGCAGGGCTCCCACTGACTTCATAATGGGAAATATATTAGTTATTTAGAGCTGACTTGGCTTTATTTACAATGATTTAATACATTAGTTATTAGAAGTTTTGTCTTTTGGAGAAGCAATATCAACAGGTGAAATACAGTCACGCAGCTCTTTGACCCTCTGTTCTGTACTTTCTGTCAGGTTTCTGCACAGGGTGGGATGCAGTCTGTGTAATTAGTGCAGCTCTTCCAGGATCAAACCCTGGACCTGGAACACAGAGTGAACAACCAGGAGATGCAGTAGGTGTTCTGCAAGTGGCTTTATCCAACTCCTGCTGGCATGGATCTCTTTGGGGCTCTCAGAGTATGTCTGAACCAGCATGTTGGCTTGACATGCAAGCTGACACGTGGCTTCATCCCTGAATGTCCCCCACTGCTTATACTTTTGCTTGCTCAAACCTGGAGCTACTTTGGCTTAAGTCTGGAGTGAACAAACAGGCTCTCTTAGGAAGAAACCTCAAGCTCAGAAGAGGCTGACCCTTATTCAGACTCTCTCCTACAGGGCTGGAGGAGCTCTTGACTGTATGAACTCAAACTTCAGCTTGAGGTGAGACATTCCTGTAGCCAGAGCTGCCCTCTGGGGACCTCCCCTTCCCTGAGGCACCCAGCAGACACAAACACGTGGGTCTTGCCCCTTCCCCTGGGGCCCTCACAGCCCCTTTCTAAGAGGAAAGAGGGGACTCCTGACTGAAAACAATTTTACAGAAAATGGGGCTCAAAAGCCTTTTACAGTTTCCCCAAATCCACTGCATCCTCCTCTATGTCCTTACGACACATTGGCACATGCTGTCCCCTTCACTGTGCAGGGAGGCAGGAGCCACCTTTAAAGCAGGAAGTGATTAATGCTGAAAACTGAATAAAAAATGTGTGTTTCCAGTGGCGTGGGATGGAGAGTCCCCTAATACGAGCATTGCCTGGATATAGAACAAGACCATTCTGAAAAACTGTGCAGGTCTAGAAAGAAGATAGAAGCAACTGCTACTCAGTGTATAGTATTGCAACTCAAAGCTAAGTAGGCGTAAGTAGAATACACAATAAATGTATATTTAGCTGTAGTTAAAAGTGAAACTTAATATCCTATGTTAGTACATAGTACTCACTTACCAAGAAAACTAATTTATAGGTAAAGAAACAGCGCTTAAAACTAAGAGACTGTGTGTTTTTAAATAACCTAAGTAAAATGCATACTTACTTACCTTTTATTCTCCTGCTGTGTGTGCCCTGAGCTGGTCCAGGGAGTTCTATGAGGTAAGAAATTCCTGTTCAACAAAAGTTCCTTTTCTAAAAAAAGTGAACATAATGGAAACGGGGAACCACTTACCAGGCAGCTGAAAAAGGAGCTGACTGTGCAGAGAATTTCACACCTTATGGCTTTTGGTCAGTAAAGTACATAAACAAAATGTAATTTTCTATGCAATTACACAGGGTCACACAAGAATATTGTGTTTTAGAAACCCACTCAAAAGCATATTGCTCTCTAAGAGCCCAATCCGGAAAATGGTTCCTCACTTTAGCAAAGTTGCTTGTAAGCATTCCTGGGAGTGGGGCCTTGGAGACATTTTCCTTTTTATGCTTTCTTAAATAGTTTATGTGATAGTAACAACAGGAAGATAAATTACTTTGAATGGTAGCAATTAGAGAAATAAGGAGTGTGATGGATTTACCATGTGGAAAACATCTCTCACACATTTTCTTACAGTCATTAAACCTACTTTTAATGACACAACACTGATTTCAGAAAGAAACAAAGTTTATTTGATGAATATAAACAAGCTGATCAACACTAAATACTTCCCATACACATGATAACAATGTTATGAACTCTAAATACCTTGGTACTTTACACTTCTACTAGACATTAAATTACAATGACTGTCTAATACATGCCCACTGGTAATTTCTAGGAATTCCTTAGTTTCATATCAATGTCCTTAACCATATATCAATATCACAATCCAGAACATGCCACTCACTTGAAAAAATTATTACAAGAAGCACTATCAAATGAGGATCTAAGGTAAATAGGGAATACTGACCCATTGCTGCAGAACATCACATTCGAACGTCACCCTACGCACACAAAAAAAACACTGCAGATATAGTTTGTGTCAACACATCTGAGGTCTTTTCATAAACACTGTTTAAAAAGTAAATTGAAACCCACTTTCAAATGAAAGTCAATGTGCAGGTACGTGCATACTGGATACACAAAATTCATTAAATACAAAATTCATACTGTACAGTTAAATGAAAGAAAGAATGTGCAGTACAAGACTGAGCTCACATTAAAATAATAATCATTATCTTAAACGTTAACCAAAAGTCAGTTTGTTTCTTTACACTTAGAGGGGAAAAAAAACCTACCAAACATTGCTCAAATAAAATATTTCCCAACATCACAGTGTTTATTGTAAACCCCGAGATTCTATTTTAGTATATGAAAAGATATTCTCCAAACATCACAGAGTACCACATGAAATGAAAAGAAAAAAAAAAAAGAAAAAAAGAAAGGAGGAAAGAAAGAAAGAAGCAATGTTAGACAAAATTTTCCTCTTTAGGGGCTAACTTGTAGGCCCTGATAAAAGTTTAGATCAATACACTTATCAACATGAGTGGAGCAAAAATGCCCCTAAAATAATATCTGTGACAAAAATTGGCACATACATATAAATATCTAACTATACAGCTTTGTATCTGTGACCCTATTTCCCCCCTAGTTTATTTCCTACTTCAAGTATTCAGTTGCAGAATTAAGGTAAAGACCTGATTGTAAGAGACACAGATGATTGTCCCCTACTGCGACAACAAATTTGTCATGAGAAACTAGTTTTGTTGTCTGAGTTTCCAAGTGCAACATTTGTCATATGTGCTAAGTATACTCCCAAAAGCTTTGCTGTTTCAAAAACAAAGATCTAAAATGCCATTGATAGTTAAAGGACAAACTTTTTAAACATGAATGAAATTGGGATTATATATGCTATACTAATTCTATACATTTTACTCTATTTACTGAAGACAGTAGCATCCAGCAGGACTCCTGCTCAAATAAGTTGTTCTTTGATTGCGCCAAGAGTTATGGTACAAATAAATAAAATCTCACCTCTAGACAATAATTTTAAAGGGGTTACTATGTATGGCTCATGTAGGATGTTTAGGGCTAATTGCACCACAGGTTCAAAAAATAATTTTTCTAAATTCAGTGCAAGACTTTAGGAGTATCCATTTAGATTTCTCTCTTTTTTACAGCAGCAAAGAAAAACTACTAAGGATTAAGGCCACCCATGCTTAAATTTATTGTTTGTCCTTTAAAAATGCAGATATTCTATTCCCACTCCCATCAGCATGGAAGCATTTCTTCCATGGACAAAGAGATGCCTCAATCAAACAGCCAAACATTTGCACATGTTCGCCAGACTGACTGAAAATGTTCATGGAGTCATAAGGATCCTCTCCTTGAGAAGTGGTAGAGATTTGACTCTCAGTTATATTCTCTCACTGAATGTAATGACTTCACATTTTTATTTTTCCTTGCATGTGCTTTAAATTTATTTTACTAGATACATTTTGTTGATACAAACAGCCTTTAAGTGCTATTTGTTCATTGGTATTTTCTTTAACATCTAAGATTCATTGGGATCCATGTTGGAGACTATTTTTCAATGTAGAAAACAGTAACAAGCAGTTCCTCATTTACAGGAGACCTAGTGCATATACTGTATCCACAGCAATCTGTTTTGTTTTGTTTTGTTTTTAAAGAGTCCCAGCTTTTATTGTTGAATACCTGTATGCATTTGGATGGTAAAAGGTTGATACATCCTTGTGTATATGTCCATATATATACATACATATGTATTTATATACGCCTCAAGCTTTTACCATCCAGGAATAGATACACCTTGTATATAATCTTATATTTATGCTCAAATTAGATGTCCTATGCATTGTCAGAGACACACACCATATTTTCATAAAGCTAATCTTTGTCATCAGTTATTAGTACCAAAAATTGATTTCATTTCCAACCTGGCCCAGAGCTTAATACCGGTTATAATATCAATATTTTGGCGGGTTTTTTGTGTTTGTTTTGTTTTGTTTTTTAATTATTATTATTTTATCAGTAGATTTAAGAAAACAGAGGAGGGTAAAGGCTTGGGTTTTATTTTTTGGAAAAGCCCACATTTAACTGGGGGTAAGGTTAATGCCAACACCCTTATATAGCATTTTACTAATACTTCTTTGATAATCTAGTGCAATAGAAGTGATACTTTAGAATGGACTAGGTAAAATCAGCAAATGCAGATACCACATCTAAGAGAATCTGAATTACTTATTAAAAACAATATCAATTTACCAAAAATTAGTTAAAAAACCTCTTTAACTCAACTTCATTAAACAACAATATTCTGAACAGATGGTTTCTTTGTGAAAAACAGAATAACTTGCAAGACCCATTAAAGACAGAAATGAAGCTCTAAAAATTTCTGCTTGAGTCTCCTTCATTATTTTCCAAAGTATCTAATTTCATAATAGACTACAAGAAATAATGGAGAAAATGCCAATTAATGCAGCATTTCATTAGATGTCAACCTTTACATTCATTTTCTGCATCTGTGATCTTCTCCAGGATATCATGGTCATGTTTGGAGATCCAATGCAATAGATTATCATCATTACCTTCCAGTGCTACATTTTATTCTTCCTCTTTCGCTAGCTCCTCTGACAACTGTAACAAGGAAACAAAATATTCCAGTTAATAATGTGATTGAAGCATACAAAACATCCTAGTTCTTATCTAATCAAGCTTCTCATAGACATCAGTGGAGATATTGCTTTTCTAGGGACTAAGGACTAAGTAAGGATTTAAATTCAATTTGAACCCACTTATTATCTTCATAGGGTGGCAATTAGTTTTACAGCTGATTTGTATGACAAGATTCCCCCTAAATGGGAAAGATTTTTAATTATTCTGATTCTGTAAATGGTGAGTTTTCTGATCTTACCTATGAGCGCAGTAGCTTTGAAGTGGAAATGCTATTAATAAAACTTTATAAATATATATAATTTATATATATAAAT
>NW_010319731.1:0-3953 GCF_000700745.2 Antrostomus carolinensis
ATTCTGCTGAGTTGTCAATCCATGTTTCAGTTTTAATATTTTATATTTTCTCACTTGTCCACCGAAGAATCGTATTTATCTTTATGTTGAGTTTCGTAGTGTTGACGCAAATTGTATTCCTTGAACACAGACACGGAATTCTGGCATATCAGACAAACAGGTCTTTCTTTGTACTCTGTGAAAAAATAACCAGAAGTCCACTTTTCTTGGAATACCCTGCACTCGGAGTCAAGTTTTCTTTTTTTTGACATGATGGTGCACGGTCTTCCCACTGGTGCTGGCTTGCTTGTCCTGCCTGGGAGCTGGAGGGAGGGAGGGAGAGACGGGAGTCACCCACCTCGCTGATGCCACCCATCCGGGGACTGCGGAGGCCAGTGCGCGGATTAAGTGGTGGGAAGTCATCTGCAGCTGCTTGGTCTCCCCCGTCAACCCCCGGCGGGAGCGGGGAGTTCTGTAAATACCGGCGGGCCGGATTGAGGACCCTGGGGAGCCATATTCGGCCCGTGGGCCATAGTTTGAGGACCCCTGGATTAAATAAAGCTTTAGCAAACAAGTATTTCTTGAAATTATCTTATCAGTGAGTGAATTTTCTCTTGATTTAGGTTTGCAAATAAATCCTATGTATTAAATAGTGAAAGAGAGTATTTTTTAGAAAGTGAGGTTATTTTGTCAATAGGGAATATCTATTCATATGCAAATAATGCTCTTCATTGATTTGCATTGCTTAGTAGTTAATACTTCTAATCCTAGTTTCCTACCTGAATAAGATAAGCTATATTCACTGTGACTTTATTTTTATTATTTAGCACATTCTCATGCACTGTGAACAATCTTAGACTGACTTCCTTCTGAAGATAAATTTTGAGATTTTTAAAAATTCCTAAATGTAAATAGATTCCAACTAAAACTGCAAAAAGGAAGAAGGGATAGGAGAATCTGAAGAAAGTTTCCAGCTCAACAGGAGCAGTGGAAGGATTGTGGTATGTTTTCTGTGGTAGAGTGGTTGTGCTAATGATAGAGAATTCTTGGATGAAAAGCTGGGGAATGTACTACTGGGTGACTTAGCAGCATGCTTCCTGTTTGTGGTGAAGTTAAATACTGTATGTTTTCTCTTGTGGTAATATACAGAACAACTCCTTTTTTTGTATTTTTTTACACCAGTATTTTTTTTCTTTATTTTTTAGGATAAAGATTTTAACCTTCGTAACTTTCTTTGTAGTTTGTACAACTACAAGTTTCCACCCTCAGGCCATACTATGTTGGTCTCGGAGATGGGCCAAAATATTGCATTGCAAACTGACTGCCAAAATGATATGAGGTTGGTTTGGTTGCCTTAAGCAGAACTGTGGTTTTATGGGTTTATTTGTTGTTTTGGTGTGGAGGGGCTTTTCCATTTAAATTTTCCTAATTAGGATAGTTGCATTGTTTCACCTCACTCCTTTGGCTTAGAATGGCCTGCAGAGTTTATATGCTCATAGGTCCTCAGCTCATATATGGAATGTTTATTTCTCAGTCCTAGAAACTGGGAGAAAAGAAAGGAATAGTAAAATGCTGGAGTATGACTGAAAACATTTTCAAAAAGAACATGGCAGGCTTTACCTTCTGCTGGGGAGGCTGTGAAGTAGATATAATGATGCTTGATTTATAATAATCTATTCAAAAGCAGGTCCCCGGAAAATCCTGCAGAAATGTTTTGTAGAACTCAAACAACTTTTTTTCAAAGTCACAGCTAAGCACTCTACATGGAGACTTGCAAAATATTTGTAAGTTGGAGTTAAAAAAAGAAAAATGACAACAGTGCTAATCAACCAGCCATTTGTCCCAGGAGACACGGCAACAGCAGGAGCAAAAGAGGAAGTAAGAGTACTTCTGGGGTAGCTCTTTCATCACATGATGTAGCTATAGCCTCGTGGTTGCATATACTTTCTCCATCACTTAGACAGAGGTACAGTTATTATTGCATACCAGTGCTAAAAAGAGTAAATGTTTGCTGTTTTCTTTTCAATGTAATGTGCATAGTCCCCAAACCTGACTTCAGTGCTTTTTTTTTTCCTGTTTTGCTTAAGATCACTAGTGTGTTCTGAGTTCTACTCCATCAAAAACTAAATTAATTCAATGCCTGAACATACATTTGGTCAATTGTCTTGAGTTCTGCCACGTCCAATTGTTTTCAGTCATACTGCAAAGTATTTTTGTAATGTTCTGGCTGCTGCTCTTGAATCTTGGAGGTCAGTCCAATGTAAAAGTTTTACTGAAAAAGGCATGGCTAAAGCAGTATGAGTAGTACAGTGGGAAATTCAGAAAATTTGGTTAAAAAAAGCTCTTGAGCACTTAAGAGTTATGCTTAATAAATAGTGCTACAGAGTCTGGATTAAAAACTCTTCAATTTGTACACAAAGATGTCAGGCAGCTGGAAATTATTCTCTACTTTCTCCAGCTCTGGAATGACTGACCTTTCTGCTGCAGTTATGGGTGCTGCTTAATACAGACAAATAAAGACAGCACAGAAAAACAAAACAGCCATTAGAGCTAACTGAAGAGAAGAAAAAAACAGATCTGAGTATTTATTTTTAACTGAAACTAACGAATTGTTGTTAAACTGTTGCTGTAGAATGATGCACTGTAACTTATAAACCAATGTGCTTGGAAGTAACATTACATTGGCTGTCACTGCAAACAAACAATTAAATTCACGATTACTTGATTAATTCCATAATTCCAAAGTTATGTGTGGGTAAGATAACATAAACTATGCCCAAATACTTACTGATAAAATCAGCAAAATGAAATAAAAGGAAAACTTGTACTAAAAAAGAAGAGGTGCATCCCAAGGGAAAGTTTGGAACTGAGCAGCTTGATGGAGCTGGCCTATTTTATAATGTACTAACTTCTGCTGCAAAGATTCTACTTCAATTTTAAAACCCTGCAAGTTTTAGAGCTGTCATTTTATTTGAAAGCTGGTATTGTCAGATTTTATCAACAAGTTTTCAGTACTGGATTTTTTTTAAAAAAACCCTTATTATTTCATCAAGTACTCGGGTGAATCTCAGAGCATGACAAGAAATGCAGACAGCTACATGAATCTCAGGCATGCTTTAACTATGTGTGTATTAGACGGGAAAAATTCACTGTACTGGTCTCACCTGCCTTTTGAAAAAGAACAAGCAGCGTAGAGTCGGGACCCTTTTCTAGAGGGCAATCAAGTAATCCATTTGTATCTAAATTTTGACTCCCAAAGATCTGTGGATTGTCCTTGTCCCAGCAAAACAACAAATCATGATTGTTTTTATTATTGTTTTCTCAATATAACTTAACAGGCATAGATTCAGCCATAGAAACACAAAATGTGGTTTCTCTTTTTAAACTAACTATTATATTAATATGAAGACACCTATCAACATGAGCCCTCTAATAATTAAGCATGTGGTAATTGTTTCTGCTATCCACACCGATACATCTGTGCCGAGAGATCCTCGGTTTATACAGTGAGGGAATCTGTAATCCACAGAAACGGTTCCAGCAATTTCTTTCACTGCTGTGAACCACGAGCGCGTGTAGATGACTCAGACATTGGGGACTGGAGCTCTCAAATTTGAGAGGGAAAAAAAAAAGGCCTTTGTTTGTGGTAACAATAGTTCAATTTAAGTTTAAACACCAAAGGATCCCATGTTGTCTGCTCCCACAATGAAACATTTTGGGTAATCATCCAGGAGTTGGATGATTTTCATAAAGTAGCTGGACTTCCACATCTCTTGTGTGTTTCCAAAATAAAATACGGGTAAGGTAATAAAAAAGGTTAAAAAAATAAAATAAAGAATGACAAAGGTCAGAGCCACCTCAGGAGGAAACCCTGTGTGAAGCCTCTGGGCACTCTGCACACGGGGCCCAGCAGCTGCTGCGTGCAGATCAGAGGGAGACGAGGCTTTTCCAGAAAACATGGGCTGCCACGGCCA
>NW_010319732.1:0-9989 GCF_000700745.2 Antrostomus carolinensis
GAAAGAAGTCTCCTCCCTCCCCGAGGCGTGACTGCCTTTGGTTTTATCAGCGGTGGAGGTGGTTGTGTATCTGTTTAAAACAAGATACTTTATCTTACCCTTGTCCAGTGTGTAGCGCGAGGAAAATGCCTCTAGAATGCACCCCCACGTAACACACTCTTTAAAAAGACTTTGCTAGATGACTTTGGGATCTAACCTGCTTTTCCAGTGTTCAGGTCATTCCAATTTACAGGTCGAGGGAGTGACAGCAATAGCGCTGCAGTCTAGAAGCCCAGCTGTGGCAAGCTTCCTGCTGGCCTGGAGCAATTTGAGCTTTAGCAAACGATTATTGCAAAAGATGTTGGATAACTGGGCAAAATGGAATCTCTGCTTCTGCAATGGAAGCAGAGGGAGAAGACAGAGGCTGTGCTTTATAAATAATTTGCCACAAAGTGTCTGCTTAAACGGAGTGAGAGAATATTGGTGGAGAGTGTCAGGACCTCCTGTATATGCACCTGCATGCGCATCCTGGCTAAGTCTCAATAGAAAAAGGGATAACTGCAAGTGACTAAAATGTGCATTGTGCCCTGATGAGCAAAAGAGTATTCCTGAGGATTTGCAGTCGTGCTGAACCACTTTGTGGTTTGAACCAAACATGGTGTTTGGTACCATATTTGTAAGAAAGGGATGTTTTCAACAGTTTCAATCATGAGTCAGAATTTCTAAGATGGGTTTTCAAAGATACAAGCAAAGATGTATTTATTTATTTTTCTCCAGGTGCATCAAGGAATCAAACTCACAGAACCTGCAGCTGAACTGAGGGCAGGTGGTGTAAGTGTAGTTCTGCAAAGGTTGTAGAAAACAGCAGCAGTTACTTCCCTAATTTCAAAATTGAGATTATTTGTTGAATTATTAGCTTTATGCAATTCAGTAAATAATTTTCTCAGACATCTGTGGTCCAGAAATTCTAATGGGCATGAATAGTATGTATTACTGATAAGATATACACCTAAAAAACTTAATGAAAATTAATTTGTGTCCTTAGTAATGGTTTAGATAAATAGTTAATATTTCAGTTATGTAACAAAATACAGATGCTAACATCTCATTATACAGAAAGTTGGGGGGTTTTCTGTTGCATATTCATGATGAAATAACTTAATCCTTAGACACATGAAAATGGAATTAAATAAAACATAATTAACAGCATGATTTCTGCAAAGCTGCTTTTTACCATGAGAGAAATGTCAGCTTACACAAAATAATATTTTGTTGGTAAAGTCCAAGACTTGAGTTTGCTTTCATACTAAATAGGGATTAAAAACTGTTAGTATTGATATTCTTATGTGTAACTGTAACTTCCAAAATACTTCACTTTAAACTGTGGGCTCAAATAATTGGCTTTGACTTTGTTTAATGATTATACATGTCTCAGTGAATACAAAAGTGACTCTGAAGGTGAGTGTAACACAACTGTCCTACAGTAAGGATACTATAGTACAAGCACTGTCTACAGGGTAATCAGCAGTCACTTGGTTACTTATATAAAGAGAACAATAACCTGGAGATGTGGCAGTAGATTACAATTTAAGAGGAGGACGATTTAATCATATTTAGATAATAATCTTGCAGAACACTGTCTGTGAGAAGTTACATACTGTAAGATTCTCTTGGTATGCTTTTTGCAGAAACATACAACAGGCTGCAATCTTCTAAAGTTGTTTATATTTGAAATGGTGAAGGAATGGCATAGAGAGGAGTTCAGGTGTTTGGCAGTGGTGGCCGTGGCTTACAGCTCACTGTGCTGTCGTAAGACAGACTGGTGCTTCTATTCATTTCCAGGATTCCCCTGTCGATATCAAAGAATGAAGAGTTTTCCATCAGTGTGAAGATTGTCAGTTAAAACAATTTTGGTAAGTCTGGGTGCTGCATCTCTCTAGTGCCTTTTTGTACCTGCTTCCATTTTAATAAGCCATATCAAGTCAGAAGTTCCTGACTTTTTTAGCTTTTTCCATTAAGGGATAAAAGGAATCATCACAAGGTGACCTGTTACCTACTTACCTAATTGTACAATTTTTAGTTTGTGGTTCAGATAAATGCATTGGAGAGTAGAAAAAAAACGTGTATTCTGCTTGCTTCTCCAAGGGGAAAAAAATTACTATGTGATTGTTTGCTAATGGTGGCACACCTGGTGAAGCACCTGGTAGAAATTTAGATTGTGATGGAAAGGCTCCTAGTCTCAGTGGGTTCACCTGTACACAGTTAGCTTGTAGAAGGAATAGGGTTTTCCCTAGCAAAGCAGCCTTCATAAAGAAGGACAATCAGAACTTGCTTGGAGGAATCAGCCTGAAGTGGTGGCTACTAATATGTATAAGGAAAGGACTTTTATATAACTTATATAGATATAAGCTGTCAGTTTCTTTAGCGTGACTTTTAAGAAATATACGGAAGCAGTAAGTTTTGTTAACCTAATCAAACAGAGATCTTAGAGCAGACTTGTACTCACTGCAAAAAAACCCCAAAAAACAAAACAAATCGACAACCTTGTGGGTTATACTCCATTACTTGGGTGAACTGAGAATTTTGGTTCTAGCTTCTTGGTCACAAATTGTTTGATAGTTTGGTTTGCAATCTGTTACAGACCAGCCTGTAGGGATTTCGAAGGACTCCACCTCAAAGCTATAATACCACTTTTAAGCTATCAGGGCATTGTTGTCTTTATCATTCTGCTGCTTTTGTATTTTATGTCCTCTCAGTTTTCAGAAGACAGCCTTATTTCTTGCTGATAAGTTTGGGAGGCATAGTGTGCATTGTGATGTGGTTTCTCCTATGTTGGCTAACTGCTTTGTAGGCATTACTAGCTCACAGCTAACTTCTGTGTTCTCCAGGATGTTTGTGTCAACAGGAGGAATTTTATATTCCCAGCACAATAACTCTCATTTAACCTTTGTGTCTGGTAGTTGTTTGTTTTTTATGTGTCATCTAGATAGTGAAGCGTTAAATAGGAAGAAGTATGTGCGTGAGGCATAACAGTAATCAGAAAGCAGTGCATTTTCCTTCACAAACTGTTCCAGTGTGGGTCCTCTCTGCAGGCTACAGACCTTCCGGATAAACCTGCTCCAGCGTGGGTCTTCCACAGGCATTCGTTGCTGTCAGAAAACCTGCTGCTGTGCGGGCTTCTCGCCAGTGGCTGCCATTTCCTTCAGGGCACACACACACCCCACACCACCTCCTTCGCTGACCTTGGTGTCTGCAAGATTGTTTCTCACGCTTTCTCCACCCTGCCAGCTGCTAAACAGCTTTTGCGTTTTGGAGTTTTTTAAACCTTTTCTGAAACATGTTTTCAGAGAGGCGCTACCGGCTTCACTGATTGGCTCAGCTTTTTATGTCTGGCATGGGGCAGCTTCTGGTCTCTTCTCACAGAGGCCCCCTCTGCCTCCTTACCAAATCATTGCCATGTTAACCCAGTAGATGAACCTTTGTCAATTGGTCCTCTTAACACTAACGGCGGGGAGGGCGTGTGCAGAGGCAAATGATAAGGGTGTGACTTAAATAAGGAAAAAGCCGAGTATGATTTTTTCTTGCTTTTGTGTTTCCCTCATTCCCTCTCCTACCCTCAAATGGCTACATATTTGCATAGTGAGGCTGGTGGTTCTAGTCTCCTTTGTGTCCACTAGTATATTTTACAGCTATAAGATGATTTATGATATAGTTAATGTGTTAAAGATATGTAGATAATTATCCATGTTTACAGATAACAGGTAAGCTAAAGCCATGGAGAATAAGCTTGCTGGTTCTTTCCAAAGTTATATGGATTAGTTATGTGAGAAGCACCTACCAGCCTCAGGCATGTAAAATTATTTTGCAGGCCTGCACCTACAAATACTTAGGGCTGGCTCTGATCTTGTAATTTTCGGTTATGTAATAAAGTATCATTAAACCAAATCAGTGATACTCTCACTGACTGCTACTTAAGCAAAACTGTTCCTAAATATACTTTATACATAATTTGCTGTTAAGTACATACCTTGTGTTTAAAATACAGCATTCTGTTGTGAATAGCTGTGTTCCACTTTTTTTCATAGGGAATGTTCTTATTTGCATCTAGTAGAAATGAGTGTTTTTCAAAAGAACTGTTCTTCTTTTAATCAATACTTTCTTTGAACTATGCTGGCAAGAAATTAGATTTCTATCATCTTGACTTTTCAGACCTTTTTTTACTGACTGTGCTGATATTGCAATATTTATCTACAAAATCACAGAATCACGTTTGGCTTATAATTTTAAGATTTATCATTTTAAAATTCCTGACAAACATTTGGAAAACATTATTATAACCTTACTATTCTATATCTTCAGACACCAAAAGTTCAGTGTTCTTTTTGTATGGAGTCTTTGGCACATCTTGCTTTCCTGTGAGTGGGGGGACAGGGGTGAAGTGAACAAGGAAGTCTTGAGGTTTCAAAATAAATATAACAAACCTTATGCAAATATGTATATATTATATGTGTACACTTTATCTGTAAAACTTTAACATGATGAACATGGTCTTAAGCAGGGTTTTCTTTTTGAAATTGAAAACTGTAATTGCAGAATTTAGCTATGGTTTTCTTTCCATCTAATTTCAACTGAATTTTGTGGCTCATTTCTATACTCTGTAACAGGTCAACCTGTATCTTTACAAGCTACTAACACTGCATCCACACAAGCATCATCTTTGGTTGTTTTTAATGACTAATTAGAGATTATGTCAATCTTTGAGGAAACTGTTAGATGTCAATTTTGTTTTTATTTAAAGTTCGTTGCCAGTTTGTGACAAACAGTTTGAAAGCACTGTATGCCGTACCTCTGGGTCTGCCATTACACGGACATGATTCGGAAACAACATTAAAAGGCAGCATACAGTAAGTGAAAAATCAAAACACAGTCATTTTTGTAGCATGCATACCAGTTCCTATTTTGTAACTGAGCACTGCTTGATGCTAATCACCTTACAGTTGCAGGCTCATTGCTTTGCTCTTTCTGGACCTCTGGGGAAATCTCACTGGAGGGGAGAAGGATTCCTGCTTTTATCCAAGGCAAAATAGTTGGACTGTATAGAGTAACAGTAAGTAAAGCTTTGGAGAAAGCTTAAGCAGATGGTCATAACTGACATATAGTTAGCAGGATATTATTTATTACCTGATGTTTTGCACAAAAGCTGAAGTCTGCTGATAAGGTATAATGAGTTTCCTAAGTCCCATTTTGTATAATACAGCAAAATAGAGGGATCAGGCATTACTCACCTTATGCAGATCACTGAAGAGCCAGGCAAAGAAGTGGGACGATGCCAGTAAAGGTGTTTAAAAAAAGTTCCTTTAAACTACTTTTAAAACTGGCACTGTTTCTGACTGTGGTGCCCAACACTGGAAGCTGAACTGTGTCCTGGGGGAAGAAAATAACCTGATTTTTCTTGAAGGATGTAACACAAAGAAAACACAGTGATACTGGGGATAATAAATACATTAGCTCATGCCTCATTGTTTCTAGAAAAGGATTGCTTCATACAGCATGGAAAATAGAAACAAAACAGCAAACAAAACTCTTTTAGAAAGATGATAGAGTAGTTCAGGGCCATAGGAATAAGGAATCAAAAGGAATGAAATTAATTTTGTACATTTCTCACACTGGAGAAGCCATGATAACTAACCTGTTGAAGAGATTATTCCTTAACACATAAAGGACTTACTGAAATACAGAAGTGTTACTGAAAGAGTTTTTATCTTTAAAAAAAAACACCAAACAAACCCAAAAAATCCCCCAAAACACTAAACCAAAAAACACCCCCAAACCCTAAAAGCATGTTAGTTTTGTTTCTTGCCTTGTTGGCAGCTGTCTAAATAGTATTCTGAACTTTAGGTTTTTCTTTTTTGTGGTAGAACACTATTAATTTAGCAATGTTCTGTGCAGTTTGCTTTGGTCCTAAGTAGTTTGCCATCATGATATCTAAGCACAAAGTGAAGGCTAATGTATGGATTGTGTCCAAAGCTTCTGTGTCATGTAGTATGTTTCTTTCATGTCTCTGTGGCTGCCCAAAAATGCATCTGAATATGTTTAGAGCTACAGTTAATCTGATTGCTGTTGAATATCCCACAGCTGGATAAGAATACTTCGAGCAGGGAGTTTATCCATTTGCTGAATAGATGTGTTCTGGGCTTAGCAAATCCCACAAATTTTCTTTCAATGCCTGTAGGATTCGTGCACACTCATGAAATGCATTATAAACAAAGCCACAGAAGGAATCAGCAAAGAAAAGGTGATTGTTGCTCTAGACCTGTTGTGGGCTATTCAGTTCCATCTGAGGTTCCTGCAGTGTGCTGTCCTTGCTTTGGCTGCTGTTGTGCAAAGAAACCCAAGTATTTCATAGTAGTTTGAGTGTCGGTGCCTTCTCTGCCTTACGTGCTGCTACACAGCAGCGGTCAAATATGAAATTGCTTTGTGCAGGGGAGGGGGGAAGCGGTTGTGGGGAATTGTTGTACTACTTTTTCCTTATTTCAGGTGATCTATTTGCTTCCTATTTTTTGCCCTTTAAAAATCTCCTATACACTTGACATTTTTCCTTCCTCATGCAAAGCCAGAAGAAATATTAGCTACACTTATTTCACGTCAGAGAAAATCCTTAAGGTTTTAACTGGTTATTATTTCATTCCTCCCATGTCCATAGCATGTCTCCATAGTATTTCTCTGTCTGTGGACATTGTTCCACACTGCTGTGAACTAACTCCAGAGAAAAAGATAGCAATAGCATAAGATAAATTTTCTATACAGTAGGTAAGCAACTGAGGTCTAGAACCACTAAGGTATTTGAGCATCCAACTTGAAAATAACAAGAATTGCCTGAGTACATGGAGCTGGATTGAGGAATGGTTCTGTAAAAGTACTGCTCATGAGACAGACAGCAATTTAATCTTTCTTCTGGCATCTATTATGTGCTACTGTGTCCTGCCCCTACAGAAGGGGCCCAAGGTGAAACTTTTGTTTGAGGAGCACTTTACTGTTGAAAGACTGAAATGTTGATGGCTGCTGACTGAAGGTTATGTTTGTCAGTGCTTGCAGGTAAGTGTGACTGAGCATATCTTTATGTGAACAAAGTAGTTTATGGTAGTGCTAGATACAAGTATTTCCTGACTGATAAAGAATAGCATATGTATTTTTACTTAGTAAGCTCATTAAAAAAACAAAACAAAAACAAAACCACAACAACTTCTAACATTCTAACTTCTATTTTCTGCTTATAAGAAAATGCACTTTATGATTTGGCACTTGACTTATGTCTGTAGTTAGACCTGTAGGAGTACCAAACTGTAGGTCTGTGAGAAACACCTTTATTGCAAATTCAGGGTTGAGGAGTAGAGTAGTAGTTCATTCTTTAAATGGTATGACACTGGCATGCCCCTGCCTTCATGTTATTTTCAGTTCTAAACTTGAATTAAGTCATTTTTGCTTCTGTGTTCAGCAGTGATAGTGTTAGTCCAATATGTAAAGCAGTAACAGTAAATCTGAACTGAGGTACATGAACCTAGGAACTCTTTTTCATTGAAGATAGGCAGAGAAGGGAGAGGAAGGACAGAGAAGTTGGTTTGTGTTTTACTTCAAACGGGGATAATTTCAGTAGTTTATTCATGAATGTCTTAGTTGTAGCTTGCTCAGTCAGTGTACAGAGAAGGGCAACAAAACTGGTGAAGGGTCTATATTACATGGCTTGTGAGGAGCAGCTGAGAGAACCAGAGTTGTTTAGCCTGGAGAAAAGGGGGGTCGGGGGAGACCTTATCGCTCTCTGCAACTACCTGAAAGGAGGGTGTGGAGAGGTGGGGGTTAGTCTGCTCAATCAAGTAACAAGTGACAGGAGAAGAGGAAATGGCCTCAAGTTTTGCCAAGGGAAGTTTAGATTGGATGTTAGAAATAATTTCTTTGCTGAAAGGGTTATCAGGCATTGGGACAGGTTGCAAAGGGCAATGATGGGGTCCTCATCCCTGGTGGTATTTAAGAGTTGTCTAGACATAGTGCTTAGGGACATGGTTTAGTTGAAGACTTGTAAGTGTTAGATTAATGGTTGGACTCAATGATTGTAAGGTCTTTTTCAATCTAGGCAATTCTGTGATTCTATGATTAGTTAGCTAACAAATGTGCAGTATCTGAACTTCTCTTGTTGGAATAGTCCATATACCTGAACGAGAGGGAATTTCACTGATTAGTAATTTCTGCTGTTTTTTTAGATGACTTTAATGTTGTCTAATGCCAGCAATGAACAGTATTTCGAGGTCATTTCACCCACCTAGTTAAAACAATTGTGCTGTTTTCATGAGTAGCAATTAATCACTTTATCTCTGGACTGTGTCACAGCAACTGAAAGTCATGGAGCCAAAGTCTTAAAGTTATGGAATAAAAACATGTATTCCAATAGGTATTGCCAGCTCTAGTTATTAGGCAGCTTGCAGAAGAGTGAAATGGTACTATAAAATATATTTTCAGTTAAAAATTGATTCACATGAGTTAACTGAGCTAGTTTTTAAGGCCATTTTCTTAGTCACCATTGAGTTGAATTTTTGCAGGTTGTTTCAGAGGAGAGCTGCTGGAATTGTCACTAAGACTGTACCTTCCCCTTTCCTCCATCAGGGTTCCTGAGATATATATGTAAAAAAGTTTAGGCTAGAGAGATTTTGCCCTATGCAAGCACATAAAAAATGAGAATGTTTGGCAAATATGTGTTTGACTAATTGTAGAGCAATTCTTGAGCAATAAAGGCTGGGTTTAACCAAGGTGGTAAGTCTGAACGATTCCTTCCTCCTCAACTTACCCAGTTAGAGTTAAAAAAAACCCCAAAAAACAACAAACTACAACAAAAAAACCACCACACTTTGCAAGGGTATATTTTAGCAAACAATAGATTACATACCGAAACAATGTGTTCTTTACGAGTACTAATGTTCCTTTATTTCAGAAAGGTTATGGTTCATGATCTTCTAGAAACTACTTGAAAAGAATGCAGCAAAAAGGGCTACAGTGTTCTACATTTAAAATGGTGAGAGCCTAGCACTAATGTATAAATACTGACTGATGCTGTGGCATGATGCCTTCTGCCATGCCACTGCAGGACAGAATTGCTAAAATACCAATAGCATTGTCCATCTGCTGTTGGCACTCAGTGTTAGCTATTATTACTAAAGCTAATGGACAGGAGGAAATGGAGGATATCTGTAGTCAGTAGTTTGGTGGTTTGTGGTTGGGTTTTTTTTTTTAATAAATTTTTACATTGTTTCTTGTACAAGTATTAGTGTAATTGAAACCATAAGTCTGACTAGCAATACTCTCACGGTTTTACTGCTGGGACTTGACAAGCATATTTGTACTTACTAGTATGAATATTTAGCACATAGCAGGGTTTGGGAAACATTTTGTGTGCCTGAATGAAAAGGTTTTAGCTAGAAAATGATGGTGCATGCCTCTAGGCCTTGAAGATTTACGTGTTTGATATCTGTATTCTCACCTTAGATTGGTAGTGAACAATAGGTGATGGTGATGCACTTTCTCCTTTGTGATTGCCATATTTATATTGTTTTTAGAGTTGTGAATGCTGTGAGGGTGTGAGGGAATGGGCCACAGAAGATGGCCAGGCTTGTGTGCAGAGTTTCACAGGTGAGCATGGACACTTGAGAACACTATGTCCTTTCACAGAGGAGTAAAGGAGACAGTGCTCAACCTGTAGGCTAATAGTAATCAGGAAAACTTGCATTAATGACTGCAGAAAACCACCAAAAGAGTATGGGCAATATGCAACTAACAATTGAGCTTTTGAGAGGGGAATACTCCTTGACTCACTGTGAGTTTGCAGTACTCTTCCAGTTCTGTAGTCTTTTCCAGCTTCCCCTTCACACAGTTTCCGTGGATAATATAGACTTCATCAGTGTTTGCTTGCAGTGTACAACTACATGTACTTTGGAGGGAGGAAGCGAGTCCTGCTTTTTTTTTTT
>NW_010319733.1:0-16358 GCF_000700745.2 Antrostomus carolinensis
AAGTCACCACGGCAAACAGATAAATTAAAGATATCTCTCCTCACCAGTCTGAGTTGTTACAAGCTAAAACTTGCCACTGTAAACTTTCAGGGTGACAACAGCTTTGTTCAGCACCTGGGAATTCTCAAATACTTACACTTTACTAAAAATAAACTTGAAGATACTATCTCTAGGTAATATTAAACACCTTATCTCAATGTGTCAAGTATACAAAACCTTGTATACAAGTATACAAACTCTTCAAAAACTTCACTTAATCACACTAAGACTGCAATTCCTAGTGAAAGCTAACTTGGTCAACATGGAGGAACAAGAGAAAAGATGAGTCTGCATATATAGTAGAAATACAGATTATGACTACGTTTTTTGGAGACTTACAGTTTTTTTGCAGCCTTATAAAACGTCCTAACTTGGAGACCTGCATCTGCTGATAATCAGCCATCTTTCATACTATCACTGGAATAAGTTTTCCAGCCTTCTTCAACCTGAATTCACTGTGAGACACAACACATGTACTTAATTCATTGTGGAAAAAACTCCTTTAACTCCACTTGTGAAAAAGTTCTGATTTAAAAAACATGTCTCCTTAAATGTGTCAAGGTACTGTAGTAAGCACCTTAAACATACCAGTAAAAATTCCTAAACTACAGCTGAAAACACCTTTGAATCTACCAGCTTAAACAACAAATTTACAATGACTATGAAGATGTGTCTATATACATACAGGCATTATGTTAGTATTTTCTCCAACAATGTCAATTCATTTAGGGTTCTACTGCCTTTGGATGATGCTTGGCTTTAATAGTTAGGTGGCTCTGAAGCTATCAAGGAATACCTCTGTGGACTTGACTTTTTCTTCCATGATGTATCACACTCCATCCATCTATTCTAAATCACCTTCACCACAATTCCAGGTGGCAACTTTTGTTGACAGGAACAAAGCAGTGGCATTCTGCTCCCAATTTATGGGACTTATAAAAACCCATGCTTTTTTCTTTTTTTTTTTTTTTAATGTTTCTCTTGTATACTTGCCTTTCCTCCCTTTTAAAGGATTCAGTTTGAGATATCAAACCATCCAGGTATCTAACTAGTATAGAGAATTGCAAAGGCAAGCAACTCTCTTTTATGGAAAGATGCATCTGTGAAACATCTTCAGCTTCAGTCAGCTTCTGGCATATGGTTGCTCCCAGACAGGTTGCTTGTAGTTGTTTGTACTCAAACAAGTGAGCTCGACAGTGACAGGCTTTGAACTCACCTAAAAGGTGCTTTTAAGGACACCAAAGTCCATAGCTTTATTTCTGCAGAGAGTCACCCTGATCAATCTACATTCCAGCATATTTATTCCATTGCATACTCCCTTGTTCCATTGTTCTTCATGTCTTGCACACATACTGATCTACTTTGAATCTGGGGACTGCAGCAAGCTTTCTAACAGGAAAGCACACCTCTTAACATCCAGCTTTTATATGGCTAGATGGCTTGTCATCTTCCCCTGGCTTGGGCACAAATGATGAAAAACATACTAGCCATGTAGAACAGTGAGAATCAAGTCCCAGGGAACAATCAGTTCTAATGTTTTTCTCAACTGAAACATACGACCTTTTTGCAGCTCTCTTGAATGTTACTTTCTTAATAAAGTAAGTCAATTATAGGCTTTACTACCTGTTACTTAAAAAAACAAAACCAAAACAAACACAAAAACCAACAAGCTAAGTCTGGGGTAAAACCCACCAGAGTTTAGGCAGTTATGTGAAACAATTCCAAACAAAGGATAAAAATAGTATCAATCAAAAAATAAACCAGAACAAAACAAAAGAATTAGTATCCATCCAGTATCACAATACTTCAGTTGTGTTTGTGGAACAAAATAAGCTACAGCTACTTGAGGTTTTGTAAATGTAAAACTAATCCACCAAGTCTTGTATACATGAATTAAACTGTTATACCAATAAAGAATACATTGCTGAACCACCCAATTTTCAAAGCAAATATAACAACTTGGCATGAAAATGTAAGACTTTTCCCACTTTTAATAAAGTCTTATGTAATGGTTATAACAAAGGAAAAGATTTTAAAAAGGTTGAAAAATATTTCTAAAAGAAAAAGTTAGTTTAGAATAACAACATATACCCTCTCACAGGTAAGGGGTACAAAAAACACTAGTGTTTTTAAAGCTTCAAGGAGAATACAGCTAAAATGCCTCTAAAAAAAAGGCTTTTTCAGTTGGTTGGCCTGTGTGTTTTCCTTTGTTATTCATTAATAACTTTTGTGATCATTGGCCTATGTCAATTAAGCTTCAACCAAGTCCCTGGAACAGAGCTGCTACACCAGATCAGCACAACCAGAGGTTATGCGGCTGCGAGCAGCCTCTTGAGTCAGTTGTTACCCGCCAGCAGCCCAAAGCCAAGCTCTCCATTAGGCTTATCTCAGGGTGGCCGCCACCCTGTATGCTGGCTGCATGACTTTGAACCTGCATGCCAGCTAGTCGCAAAGTGCCATTCCTTGCCAAGCCATTAAGAGAGAGATTTGTGGGAGAAGGAATGGGACTGAAGGAGGATAAGGGGGGAGGGCTAAGGCTAGTGAGCAGTAAAGCCATAGGAGAGCAGGCTGGATGGGGCATGCTCATAATGGAACAATGAGTTCTTCTGAAAGATGCTTTTCCTTTCAGACGCCTTACATATTGCACGTTATTGCAGCCTGCACCTATCTGACTCACAAAACACATGATTTTTGTACCTCATTAGAAGTGGGCAAGCCACACTAGTTCAGCAGATGATGATACACTTAGAAAGCACAACTATCCTACTTAAAACTTTTTCACCTAGAAATTAATATTAAGTTAGAAATATTGTAAACTAATTTTTATCTAATTAGCTTCCACTAGAAGGAAAAAAAAAAAAGGACTGAAGTATATTTTTTTTCCTATTAATGCAGAAATGTTTTTAGTTCCCAAAATATCTTTTTATGGTTTTAGCACAAGAATATATTGCATTGTTTCTTTCATCTTTATTATCTGCAATAATTAAATTCTTTACCTCCCTAAAAAACAACAAGCAAAACACACCCAAGATATTTGGATAAGATGGGCTTTATTATATTGTTATTTTTCTCAAGTGCAGGCACCACTGTGTCGTAACTTTTCATTTTTAAAATAAAAATATAACACTCAACTTTGATTACATCATACAGATTTTTAAAGAGTCAGTAAGGCACATGACAAAAATAAATGTGGAAAGGAAATGAAAGTATTTTCTAGACCTATTTATAGTAATCCAGTCATGCTGAACTGATTGTATTTCCTCCTATATTGAAAATGCACAGACAGCTGCATACAAAATAGATGTCATCAACTTTCAACTTACATCAAATGCAAAAAAACCCCAGGTAAACCTACTTGTAAGTAGAATAGAATTGCTTTCAGTTTACACAGGAAAAGAAAACTTCACTGTGGCCAAATGTTGAAACCAACAATTTGTAGAGATAGCCATATACCTGTGAAAAATATTTACATATAACAACTCCTAAAGATTAGGCTCATTTCTTAAGAACTAAATTTTCACATTGGTACAATCTTTGTTTTAATGAAAGCACTTAGACACAAGTAAATTGTTGGCAACATGAAGTTGTTTTTAATTTTTTTAATTAAAAGAAGTTGTAAAGTGTAATTATAACCTGAAGTTTCCCCCAAGTGTCTGGAAATTGGACAAGAGCTATTGGTTTCTGTAAGATATAAGTCTTATGAACAACAGAAGCTGAATTCTGAACAGGGATAGCTAATACTTTGTATCATGACTTTGATAAGTTATGCCTTTTCTATCTTCTACCTCTTCATTTTAAAATTTGTTAGCTTTGAGGTCAAAGGGACTCTTAATTTACATGGACAAACGAACCTACGAGACAGGCCACCTGAAATCAGTTAGTTCAAAGGTAAATTAAAAACATATCTGGTCCCTCTCCCATTTCCTCTCATGTTCTAAGGCTTTCACAGAGGATTTAGTTGCAGTGGTTCCATCACAGGCAATGTTTAACGTCCTGAAACTCCCCTTTGTCAAGGGGGCATGATCATGGAAGACACTAACACATCTGACTACATACTGGTATTCTTCCAGGATACCAAGAATACCAGCATACAACAATTAAATGGTGTTATGAGAGCAGATCAGATATTAAATATTTTTTCAGCCTTTTGTTACCTGTTATTTGACTGCTTGAGGATCTCCCCTGGAAGATCTCACAGGAAAAAGTCAAGAACTGTAGAGCTCTGCTACACTCGATTAACTCCACATTTAGCTTTGAATATTTTCAACTTTAATACTATACCAAGTTTATCTCCAGTGCACACACTTATTTTAATTGAGGCTATTCCTTCAATTCACTGATCAGAAAATAATTCATTGGCAATAGAAAAGCATATACATATGGCTTGATATAAATACTTTGTTCAGAAGCAGGTGGTGCACATGCAGTAAAGTTTTCGTTGTGTTCCATGAGGATCAACTCCATAGTCTAGTATTTTTGCTACATTGTGGAAGGGGAAAAAAGGTAACAATTGCCCCTCCCGCACTGGAACACGAACAGAACTTAAGGAGCAGAAAAGGTAACCAGACACTCAGTTTACAATAAACTAAGCCGCCCCCATCTGCAATGTTGCTTAATCGAACTGTATTTATTTGAGCTATCTACAAAGTTTACATCAAGATCTAAAACATCCAAACACTTCCACCATGACTATAAGCATGAATTAGGCTTACTGGTAAGAGAACCTCAGTTTTACCAACAAAAATAATTGTACAGAAATTGTACACGACCCCAAACAAACACATCCCTGAGGTTTCAAAGGAATCTACAAACTGTTCCTGAGCTTCTTAACCACATCTCTTAGTACGAGTCCACCATGCTTAGCTTCAGGATGTAAAGTAATATGCACAGATAAGACACTTCCATTTAAGAAGAAAAATAACTTTGTCTTAGTTTGTACCACACTAGAATGTCGGGAACATAAGAATATAGAAACCTCTTCCTTTGGATATCTTTTTGTTCATCATGTATACAAGCCAAGACTCTTCTACCTCTCTTCTGTTAATAAATACATCAGAAGCTAGGAATATCTAAAAGTAGACAGGATTTTAACAACTGGCAAAAGTAAATTCACTTCAGGATATTTCTGCCTCTGCTTGACTAGCATTTCAGCATGCTCCTAAAGCAGCAGGAGTCACATTACTTACCCTGATTACCTGCACACTATACTTCACAACTAGGTTTCATAGACATCACTGAATTTATAATTCATAATATGAGCTCCCAGTTAGACGCTGTTGTTTTGGAGATAAGAAAGAAGGACAAGGACCATGTTACATTATATCCTGACCTTCATATGATTTCTGGAGGCCGTTTATATAGCATTTATCTATTTAGTTATCTTAAAGAATACACACAAAATCCTGTCTTCTCAAAAAACTGTTTGCTTTTTTTATTTCAACACCAGTTCTGTTGTTTTGGGTGGTTTAACACTAATAAAAAGCATCCCAGACATACTTACTAAGTAAAACTAAAAGCAAAAGTCAAACAATATCCCCACAGTATACCAGCTATCATCTTCTGCTTGCAGCATGTCAGCATACCACATGGTTCAATCCTCTCAAAAGGTGCAGAATACACTGGAATCCTGAAACACTTACATCAATAGACTGGTCTTTAACACTCCAGTTATTATATCAGAGCACTTATGCTACTTTAAGTCACACAGACAGACAACAAAATAATTAACTGTTGGTTGCTCTCCAATCAGCAAAGGTAACAGAGGGTATACATAAGGAAAGTCATCAGCAGTAGAACGGAAATAGAAGTTTTAAAGTAAGAGCCTCTTAGAGTGTGTTCATTTGCACCCCATGTTAAGCCTGATCTCCAGAGTCAAGATCAAAAGTGCCTATACATGTTCTCACCAGAAACATCTTAACTTCATAATTCATTCTCTGCACAAGAAGTTCATTGACTTTAGCTACAGAATGTAAGCAAACAGATGGCTTATGCTGCCAGGAATGTGCTGAAGACTTAAAGAAACATAAACCCAGAGGACTCAGAAGTTTCACTGGACCCAAGGGAGAGGGTAGGAAAAAAGAGAGGAGGGAAGTAGTAGACAAGACCACTTACACATATCACACCTTCTGAAATAAGAACACAAAAGAGCAACACAGACATCCTCAGCTTTACATTTGATTCATCAAATAGAGGTTAGAAAATAAAGCATTTCTTGCTCAAGAGTAGTAAGAAGGTCAGTGTGTAAGATGTGCAGCTGAAAGATACCTGCTGACATTAAGCAGGTCCAAGCCTGTGTTGCTTAACTAGTAAAAGATACCATGAGAAATTGGGGTGGGAGAGGGGTCTTTAAAAAAAGAAGAAAACAAAATGCTTTGCCTTTTTGTTTTAAAACAGAAGACTGCAAAAAAACCCAAACACTGCAAGATAAATTAGCTCAGGAGTGTTAGGATAAAGAGCAGACCAGCACTATTGCACTATGGCCCTGATCAACTTTAAACCAACTTCCACAGCAGTACTGGGTACTTCAGGTTAAAAAAAAAACCCAATATGCAGGCAAATAAAATTTCTAAAATATTTTCTCATCTGAAGTTCTCAATAACTTATTATAATCAAGCCTGGAATCAGAATGTGCTGGATAGCTTTTACTATTATTTTACACAGAAGAAGATCCCATTTCTTTTCCCAGCCAGCACTGTCAGCCCTAGCCCCCCAGGGGGGCCGGGGTCCGTGCCCACCAGATCACTAAGCTGGCAGAAGGCGCACGCACAAACCAAATGCACCCTCTTCTGCAGAACAGCTGCGCTTGCAACACACCTCCCAGCAACAAAGTAGGGCTTTTTTTAATCAGCTTTTGATGGATAATGAATCCATTCATGGCTGTGACAAGTTTAATATCACCCAAAAGTATGATTCTCGATTATTTTTCTTAGCATTCTCCCCCTTCTTTCTTTTAATAATTTCTTAATATTCCTAAAAATGTAATTTGGGCTAATAGCAAAGACTTGCAAGTATAGAATTTGACTGCTGTTTAATGCTATTTAAAATGAAAAGTATATTATAACAAACCATGTCCCATTATCTTCACACAGTATGCATATTTTGTTATCAACAAGATTAGCGTGGGTATGATGCCTGGAAAGGCATACTCGAAACAATAATCTAAAAAAGCAGCTGTCTCAGAAGCCACAAAATGCATTAGGGATCTGAGTTCATTAGCTGTCACTTCTGCACATGAACACAAGAGTCCTGGATCTGATCAGGAAGCAGCTTAACTCCTCCCTCCCCCACAGCATGTTCCAGGCATAATGGGCACCTTTTCCCTGGAAAATGAAACGGGGAAACAAGAGCAGATCCCACTTTTCCCCTCACCCTCTAGCTGGTCCACGCAAGAAGCGATGGACTTGAGAACTGGTCCCCACAGTCTGAAGGTATTCAAGCTCCAGCCTCCCACAGGATGCTCCCCAGGTCAGCATTTGCTTGGGGTATCTTTCTCCCCTTCTTTTTGAAGCTGGACCTGGTTCACCCAAAAAGGAAAAGTTGCCTGGGATCAAGGTAAAACAAATCAAAAAGAATCTGAGCCTGATGCCTAAGAATTGGCAATACACTCTTGTCTCTTCACACTGTTTTTTGGAGTTTTGTTTTTTGCTTTTGTTTGTTGGTTTGTGTTTTTTTTAAAAAAAAAAACCTTTAGTCATTTCAGTTTAAGAAAAAAAAGCACAAACCTGCATCATACAGAGGCTAGGGAGTAGAGACCAGTATTATAGCCTCCTTACTCCCAGGTCACTGCAGTTCAATGATTAATACAGTATCAGAGAAGTTCCTACATCTTGCATTATTGAAGTAGAACCACTGTGTAGCCAATATAAACACTGGAGTCCTCCCAGCTGGACTGTTTTAGACACCAGTGCTAGAAGATGTGCATCTGACTGCGCAAAGCCTATGCAGAACTAGATTTGAGGTCTCCTGCTTCTCGGATGAATGCTTGAATAAGCACAAGTACACACCAAACACAGTTCATGAAGAACATGCTGTTAACTTCAGCTTTTGGTTTTGAATTAAGTGGACAGATGTGCTTGATGTATGGTGCCTTGATTCACACACTTCAGCTCCAAAGCACACCAAGAATCCAAGCTTACTTCCGGTCTCTTGCCTTTGCCAGTGGGTCATTTTAGGCAAATATGCTCAAAACACATTTTGTAAACTAAATTTGAGAGATGTTTAATTCTACTTCTTGGTTCACCCTTTCCTATCTTTTTAGAATACAATGCACAAATTGGAAACTACTACTGGCTCTTTCCTGGTTCACTACCACTGGTTCACTCAGTGGTAAAGGAGGAGTATATTTTCTTAAGAGTTGGTAGATCCAACTGAAGTTTGTATTTAACTGGAGTCAGTATATATATATTTTTTTTTAATCTAAGGAAAGCTCTTTGAGCACCTCTTTATAACAGTGCTGATGTCACTTGTGGGTTAATAAAAGAAAACAGTTCTAGCAAAAAAAAACCCCAAACCTCCCCTCTAATTCTGTTGCCTAATGAACAACGCATTGGTATGTATACTTAATATCCATGTTTTAAAGATAATATTGGCTGCTTTCTGCTATAACAGCTTTGCTAATGCTTTTGTAAATCAAATTTTCCTTAGTCATAGCCTTCCCCTTCTCCAAGACCTAAGGATGAAATAATTCAGAAGAAATTATGTAGTCAAATTCACATTGAAAAAATAAAAAGGCAAAGAAATAGCCATAAAGTCCCATTTCCTCCCTCTGAAAAAACTAATGTTTCATGAAAACTGAAAGAAGGATAAAAATTAATCTTGTGGGTTTTAAGTTGTTCCTCTCCCTTATTCACCCTGGAATAGGAAAACTATGAACTTAAACCTCTGAACAACTGCAGTATATTGCTGGTCTATACAGATCCTAGTGGAAAGAGATTTAGAATGATACAGTCTAACAGCAAATTTGTTTGTTCCAGGAAAGGTCTGGGACTTTGAATCAATTTAGGGAAGCTCGTCCATTTTTAACTGAAAAAGAAAGAGTATATTGTACAGGTTTAATGGTGGTCATGTGTTCAAAGGCCTCATCATCATTAATCTGGGGGTAACTGAAAGACAAAAAAAAAAAAAACAAAAAAACCCCACAAAAAAACCCCACCAAAACAAATGAATCTCAGCACTGACAACGTAACACTACCATTGTGAGAACACTCTCTACAGTTGCACTTGTATTCTTACAGACAAAATACAAAATTTATATTAACCTAATCCATATTCCCCTGATTTCACCTAGACACTCTGACAAAAACAAGAAGGAATTGAAGAGACTGTATACATCTGCAAAGTGTATTTGAAGTCCCACATTTATTTCAGTTACTGGGAGGGGGAAAGACAGAGGAACACTCACACTGTATCAATATTCCAGAGTTAAACTCACTTAAGCTTCTGAATGATTTTCTGTCCATTAACATTTTTGCCTAATACACAGTTTTTGTAGCAAATAACCATAAGTAAATTGAAGAAACAATATACAGAATTAAGACTGTCATTACATCCTGTGGGGTACATGGTTAACTGTAATAACAGCAAAGTGTGCACTAATTGTTAAAGAAACAAACTGCACAAACAAAGCAGCCCGCTACTTCTAGGGGGTCCTTATTTTTTACTATCACATAGATCTGCTATCCACTATCACATGGGACATCCCCGTGACAATGGAAATAGCACTAGAATAATATACTAAAAGATCTAAAAAGCATAAAGTAAAGTGATTGTGGTCACAAAAAATTATTACTGTATAATTTCCCCAGCAAGCCATGGTCAATGCTGTGAGAAAATGTTTATTTTTGACTGAAGGAAGAGAGAATAATTTCAGAACTGACTTCACGCAGCCCTCATTTGTAGGGGAAAAACAGCATGAAAAAGCTGAAGATCATTCAGCTGTGTGAGCAAAGATCAGAAAGCACATTACATTTTTGGCAGCCACCAAAGATGTATTATGGCAGAGGTAGATGAAATAGCACTGCAGTGCAAAACAACTGACTGGATAAATCTTCTATATCCTTTAATTTCTTTGGCCCTTACTGAATGGTACTTAACCTAGTATATCAAGAGCAAGCAGCTAAAGAAAAAACACCTTTATGCACAAGGTGACAAGCCATCTTTCATTTTATAAAGAAAAACCTTACACTTACGTTACTATTTCATATTAAAGCCTATGACACGTCTGACTTTAAACACTTCTTGAGTTTCTTTATACTACCTAATTAAAAATTAGTAAGACAATGTATCTTTGGCAAAGTAAATTTTGTTCTTCCAGAGAAAATATGTACAAAAGCATTTATTTGCTAGAGATAGGGAGGGGTGTGTGCAAAATCAGCTCAACATAACATTTCCTTCAGAGAAAATTAACATTGATTAACATCTGTAGAAGTCTGAATTATTCCAAGCAGACAGGCAGTGATTGCTTGGGCTAATGATTAGGGTTCTCTTTGCAAAGAATGATCTTCTAACTATGCTGTAAATTGCTGAAAGAGGGACTTCAAGCTGAATTTATCACTTACCAGAACAGCAACTTGCACTTCTGCAACACATTTTCCACCTCTTGTTTTTCAGTTAGCCCTAGCTGTAACTTCACCTTATAATATAGGAAAATCAGACTTGGGCTAAAAATATATTATTATATCTTGAACTATTTTCTTTGCATCATAAAGCAAAGAAGCTTTTAATTCTAGAAGAGATTTAATGACCAGCACATTCTGGCAAACAAAGTTTACAACCAGCACTGGAAAAATCCCTACTTTTACACTACATTTTGCTATTTTTTCATGTTTTACAATAAGCAATCAGTATTTTCCTTTCTTATATTCCAACTGCAAATTGCTTTAGGGATGCTATATGGAGCAATAGACTAAGGCACTGCTACTACAGAGTAAGCTACTATATATGGGAGTAAAATTGTCAGAACTCAGGTGTCAAAAGCCATCACCCTACTATAAGCAAAGGTCAAAGAATACTGTGTCGACTATGTAAATACATCATTGCAGAATAATCATGTCTGAGAAATGCCTTCATCCTTTCTGAGGATAAATTTCTAGGGAAAAAAAAAAATAAAAAATTTTCTTACTTCAGCATATTCTACTTCCATCACTATTTGCAAGAGTTAAAAACAGTAGGACCAAACCTCTCAGGAGCAGTTTGGGGACCTGGACGCGTAGAAAGTGACTACTATACACCAAGTCAGAAGGCAGTTAATATGAAAAACAGGAACGCAACTCCAACCATTATTTTCTTAGAGGGCTGGCAGCAAACTGTCAGATGCACATATGACCTCAAAACAACCTTTTGCCAGATGCCTCTTTAACCTCTTAACAATTAGATCAACTTCTAAAAAGACTGGTACATTTTACCATTTTCCTCTTTTGGTTATGCAAATTAAGATGATGTTCTTAAAAGACAGATTGAAAATGTTTGGTTCTGTGCATTTTTGTCTGTCTTAAAGCCCCAAAATAAAGCTCTTTAATAGAGCAGCACATACTTATTTTTTCTCCACAGAATTAAAACTGCTGTAGAGGTTAAACAGGAAGTCTTAATCTTCTTTCTTTTCTCCTCCCTGCAGTCAGTGCTCAAAACCAGGTAACTTTTTGAGACAGCTGTGAGTTAAGGGGCCAAGACAACATTTAGCTACAGCAATCCATAAATTACTTTAAATACTATCACACCACTTTTTTGGAAGTAAGGAAATAACTTTTTTTTCCCATAAAATGTATGTTGTACATCTTATGTTGCAATCAACAGAAGCAAACACAATGATTCACATTATTCAGATTCAAAAATGGCCTAACATTCTCAAAGAAGGGCATTTCCACAAATTTAAAAATAATCAAATTAATAGCATGGAAATATCATAAATGTGTTTCAGGGGCTCAAGCCTTAGAAAGTAAAAATAAAAAAAAGTTACAAAATTAAAAGTAAGTAGGTCATGTATACTAAAGTGCTAAAAATACTAAAATCTGACTGGTGGCTGAGAACTATTTTTAAAATCTAGAGGTGTACAAGTAAATGAAGAATTGCACAGGCCTTTGTCAACAAAAACCCATGCTTTAATGAGGTATTAAAAAGAAAGATACCCTGTGCTGCACAGAATCCAAGAAAAAAAAAATCCTTTAAGAAACAGACATCCTTATACAGCAAAACAATGAATTTCAGTTGTTCTGTAACCCAGTTCCTTTAATCTGCATAAGAGATGCTGACTGAGTTCACTCAACCAAATCACTACTGGCTTTCAGAACACAATCAACACATGCTTTTCAACAGTATTAATACAGCATGAAGCTTGTGCTCCTAATTATTCATGTTTTTGCATTCTGTTTTTTCCCCCTGCTGTAAAATATGCAAATTTACTTCTTTGTGTTATTTAGGTCCCACATGGGCCTCAACAGATCTGTTTGGAAGGAATTACAAGCCAATATCTAGATACATGCTGTCAACATTTCAAGCTTCATTATTTTTATTAGGTTGGAATGCCATTATAGATTTGATATTAGGCTTTAAAAAGCTTTTTATGAATCTGTTGAAATCCTACAGTCTAATAAAATGGTTAATTCTACTCCACTTTGTGTGTGTGTGCGCATGAAAGGGAGAGAGAAAAGCCCTACAACTCTTGAATACAAGAGAAATCCCCATCTAGCGGTACTATTGAAAAACGCAGTTTGTTTTTTTGCAAAATTAGTACCCAAGAGGATTAGTTTGACTTCATTACTGAATTAAGGGTAGCCATTACCTCCTTATGCAACGAAGAATCAGTAACAGCAGAGGACTGTTTCTTCTGCATTCCTCCTCCTCCCTTTTCAGTCAACTCTGTCCGTAAAATTCAACGCTCAAATGAGCTACTAACGATTTTTAAGTATAAAACGCATAAAACAGCACTTCAAGAAACAGGTCACGTAATACAGTAAATTCTTGGTGTGCATCACTTTCCACTAGCACAGGCTGACACATATAAAGTACTCTTTAGATAAAAATATTAAAAGATTTCCCCAAATCAGATTATTATAAAGTTAGTATTAAATATTTTCAAATTTAAACAACATAATGAAATAGTATCTTGGTTATTCAAAAACGGCAAGGTTGGAAATAACTACACAAGCATTTACTGTTATATAAAAAATACGTAATAGAAGCCCCTTGATGCAGAAAGTGAAAGGACATTGAGATACTGCCTTTTTCCAACTGGCACAGCGCCGTGTGCATTTCTTCAATGTAATAGTATATTTTAAAACACTGCAGCAGCCCAGCCTTCCTTACTAGCACCACTAAAAGCTCCTTAAATATTAATGAAAAAACAATGTAGAGATGCGCAGGAATCTATTACACATTATTACTGACTCCTAGAAAACAAACAGCAGCAGTAACACTTAAGATTTTACAAATCTCTTGATGCATTTAATCTTTGAGGTGTGTACGCAGAGGGGAGAAACAAAAAAACTATTTGAATTGCAGTAATGAAATAGTATGGGGGTAGTCCTTTGATTTGGAAGGATCAGTATATTAATTTACCCTTTCCTACCAGACTCACTCCTGAAGATTTTAAAATTGCACATTTCTCTTGGAAGCAAACATTTAAGGAGTTCTTCAAAATATATGAAGAGATCTGTATTACTAAGATCAATATGAAAACAGTAAGGATCTTATTGTTAAGACCTTTTCACATATTGGGTGACAGTGGGTGTCTTCCTTAGTTCATATATGAAATTTATCCAATTCTTCCTTCCACAAAAAAGCACCCCAAAACCTATCTGCATGCAGAATAAATTCAAGTCAAACCAGAAACGGGGAGCTGGAGGGGAACAGGTATATGTCAAATCAGTCTTTAGAAGAACAGTCAAGATTTCCAGAAATAAAGACTGACTTGTGTTGATCACTTTACCTTTTTTTACATCTTCAGTACAGATTTCCTGATTGGTGAAGGATGTTATATTGCAATATAACTGCAGCTAACAAAGGGAAACATGCAGTTTGCTATAAATCATACTTTCCACAGTCTCACAGCTGAGCGAGGATGCTCCTGCCTACAGATGAGGATGATCCTATATGAAGGAATTATATATAATACTGAATTAACTCAGTAATACATATACTGAATACAGCAGAGTAAGCTTCAAGTACATCATTTTAAGATAAAGCCAAAGGTCAAATGCCTTAGAGAAATTAGCTTAAAATAGTAAGTCATACCTGACCACCATAATTTTGAGATAAGAATATCTGCTGTCATCCATCATAATTTACCAAATGTGTGTACTCTTTTTGCATCCCGTTATGTTCCCGACTTTGTCACAGCATGTAGTAGTAATGACTTGTACAACACCTTGCTTCTTGCAAAAAATTCCTGAACTTTCCACCTTTCATCTAATACATCTTCTCTTCTACTTTCTTAATAATGAAGAAATACTTGCCTTATACTGTATTTAATCTCAAGGAAGAAAAACAGTAGTGCCTACCTCCTTTTCTGTAAGGTATTAGGTGCTGTTGCAAGTCTGACCACATTTGTTCTGTAGAGCTCCTTCTCCTTAGACATCAGCATTGAAACAGAAGGTACAAGTTGGTTAATTTGACAGATCCAGGACACACTTAAATACTGTAAGACCTTCTTATTGGGAAGAGATATCACAACACTTCATTTCTTATGTCTATGACTATTCATGTTCTCTTGAGAGAACAGGTGAAAATCATGCTGACATGAATCCCATGCTTGTCCTTTTTTTCTTTCCTCTTGAAACTTTGAAAAACTCTACAACAAAATTGCTGAATCCCAGAAAACAGCCTTCAGGTGACAGTCAAATCTTCCCTATTAGTCAATAACAATACTCCCTACCTCCTGTTCCGAGATCTGCACCTGAGGCTAAGAGCTGAGCTCTCACAAAACAGCCATTGGTCAGTATTGAAAAACCACATTAATTAACATCTGAAAAAATTAAAGAGGAAGCTGTCCTAAGTTCAAGGAAGAAACGGAAGTTAAATATGCTTACAAATCAGGCTTAGCAGCGGCAGCAACTCAGCTGCTTCTCCAAGCCATTTGATCCATTCCAATTTACCACATAAAAAGATCCCTAAAAGAAAACAAAACAAAACAAAACAACCCTTAAAGCCATGAAACAGACTGGTCTTTAAAACACAATTTAAAAGTAGACTTGAATTCAGGCATGGTCAAGGGCTCAGATCAAGAGCTCCTCAGAGAACCGTGCTGCCTCCAGATGCTAGTGAGAGACAACACAACCATCCTGGCTGTCCAGCCCCGAGTGCCCCACTGGTTTCAGCAGCCCCTTCCCCAGCCCCAGCCATGCAGCCTGAGTACGTGCATCAGGGTCGGGCCAAAGACCTACAGAAGAAGCCTCATCTCAGGTCCTTGCCCAAGCCACCCCACAGCAATGTCTGTGCCTGTCCACGCACCTGAGTGACCCCGACCTCCTTACCTGACTTCCCAGCCTGGCCTCAGACCTTCCTTGTCCCTGAGGACTTGTCTGGCAATTGCTGGACTCTCAGCTGACCCTGGTCACCATCACCAGACCTGCTCTGCTGTCCTTCCTTAGGCAACATGCGACTGCAGCCCTCATCAGTGAGGTCCCTGCCCAAGCCTCTGGCCTCTTGGCACCCTTGCTTGGCTGCAGGCTCACCTGCCTGGCAGAGCCACTGGCCCTTGCTGTTCCCTCACACTGGTTTACTTCAAACTTTCCTGGAAAAGTAACTAAGACCCTGCACATCAGCATCTTAAACTAAACCTGAAAACAAAATTAACATTTGGCAGTGCTTTTTAAAGAGCACATACAGAACAATATTCTGTGATAAATTATTTTTAATTTTTTTTTTAATTATGAGGATGATGGGACACTGGAACTGGTTGCCCAGAGAAGTTGTGGATGCCTCATCAGTGGAAGTGTTAAAAGTCAGGTTGGATGGGACTTTGAACAACATGATCTAGTGAAAGATGGCCCTGTCCATGGCAGGCAGGTGGGACTAGATGATCTTTAGGTCTAGGTCCCTTCCAACCCAAACCATTCTGTGATTCTGTGATACTTCAGTTGTCTTCAAGCAAAAAACACTCACCACCCACCCCAGTGGAACCATCAGCACCATGTGGATGTTTGCAGAGTTTCTAACCTTCCCGCCAAACGCACACGGGGAGCAGCGTTGCTGTCTCAGTTTTTCAATCCCTGATTTTGGACTGAGATTAGGATTACCAGTCACTTGCATCTTTGAGATCTGATGGGAGATTTTTAGCTGTATGTCAAACCAAAATGCAAGCAATAACCTGTCTTCTCTGTAGCTAG
>NW_010319733.1:16426-27819 GCF_000700745.2 Antrostomus carolinensis
CAGGAATGGATGGTAGTCTGGAACTTATTTTATATAACAAAAGCCACAAAACATGAGAAATTCCTTAAAAACTACTACTCTTCAAAATCCCCAAGCTAAGTGAAAACTTACTTGTTTTCTGAATTCTGTTATTTTAATTAAAAAAAAAAAAAGTGACGATCAGGCAAACCCCTGAAACATTTTTTGTATTTCTGCAATTGATTCATTTATCAAAACCAATCACATGTTGTGCATATTTCACAAACCTCTTTTCCCTTTTCAGAATAATAGTTCTGCTTGTTACAGAACAAGCACCACTTTTACAGCTTCATAAACAGATGAGATGACCATTACCTGGGAAATAAGTGAACTGCTAGTTAGACATAAAAACGCTTTAGTCCCCGGTAGAAAATTACATTTTGTATTTATTTGGTAGAAAGTGAATTATGAATTATTTTTTCTTGACTCCCACACATGCGGTATTTGCCACAAAAGCTAAAAGAGAGAATTTATTTCAGCTACTATGCTGCAAAGTTGGTTTTGTTGCTTCCGGTGTTTTTCTGAGTCATCTTTCTAGTCAAAGAATAGGTATTTAGATATTGAAATTCTACATGCATCGATATTCTACAACCAAAGGGAGATTTAAAATATTGCAATACATAACAGGACTTGGAGGAGTTATGAAGGGGAAAAAAAAAAAGAAAACAAAAAAAATATCCTCAAGATTTGACAGAGTGATAGTTCTGGTAGATACTCCTCAATAAAGTGCTGAACCTTCTTCCCTCTTTTTCAAATATCAGATGGTATAGAAAGATATTAAAATAATTAAATATTGTTAAGAAAATCACAATTATCTACACTTAATTGTGATGCTCAGTACTCTCATTACATTACTGAATAGATTTCTTTCATACTTTAATGGACATGGCATTTGATTCTTTCTTGATAAGTCTCATTCAGACTTCCAATAAGACTCCTGGCTGCCCTTATCAGTGGTGCATGGTGTGAACAATCTTGCAAGGGATTTGTGACAGACAAGCTCTCCTGACCATAACAGTGGAAATCAGGAGCAAGCATCCCCTAGGATGTATTTTTCCTCTTCTTCCTCCAAGAAACAAAAGTAAAGCACTTCCTCCCATGTCCACAGAGGATCTGTGAACTAGGCTTTTTGTTCTTAGGTGCTTTGAATGAAAGACAGAATTTAGGAACCAACTTAAAACATAAGAAATTAAATTCTCACTCCCTTCAAGTGTTCACTGCCTACAGCAGTATTCACACTAATGATCCCATCATCCTACTGAGATTTGTTACAGATATTTACTGCTGGTATTCTAGAATATTTTACACCTAAACTAAAAGCTTCAGAACCTCCCATCTGAGTAATAAAAAAGTAAGTAGCAGAATAGCTAGGTGTTGTGGTTTGCTGGGTTGTTTTTTTTTTTTTGACTGCCACTATTCCTAAACAAACAAAACTTATTTATATGTATCTGCTTAAGTGCTGACCTATAATTCTGCAACTACATCCATCTATCAAGACTGTGATATGCTCCACTGACAAGGCTGACGGCAATTCTTTTGCCCAGTACAAGTAAATTAAGATGAAATTACATACAATTTCCTTGCAGGTTGCTAAATTAACTTGTCTGAGCCAAAAATAGTAATCAATACAAATAAACTACGAAAAGATTTCAGCAAAATTAATAGTTCTTAAATTAATATTTAACAGATTAATTTAATATGAATTTTTATTAACAAAGCTGAAGCAGTCACTGACAGCATTTCAGGAAAAAGGATTGAAGCCAAACTGAATGCAGAATCAGGACCAGCAATTGCAGGACATAAGCAACATTTGGGTGCAGAACTCTCTGCCTGTTACAGAATTTGAAACTCTAAGTGGTGTCCAGACTTCTTTGGATGATGATGTGTTTCCTTTGACCCTTCCACAACACAGGTGCTGGAGTGATTTGATGTAGCCATCAAAACCAGTCCAGATGAACAAAATCTAGTGGAAGGCAACTATTAAACATGACAACACAGTCACAGATGTGAAACCAGATTTGTTTTAATGGAGAACTATTACAAAGAATATAAGTACGTTCTCCTCAGAAAGAGTTCCAATAGTCTCTCATATTGTTAGATTTCTATAATCTAGAGGCTTTCATGAACTGAAAATGCTCAAGAAGTAACACTTAAATAAACACTGTAAGATTCCTGATAAGAACAAGTCATTAAATCAGAGCAGCACAAGCTGAATATTGATGATGACAAATTTACAAGGAGGAAAACACAAATTTTCAACAGAGGAAAAAGAAAAGGATCAGTTACAGCATGACAGCAATAAATTCTTTATCCTCTGCATGCTTAAGCCATCCTGAAAGACTGGGAAAAGCTTGATTAAAGCTGCAAATTTAGCCAATTCACAGGTGAGTACACTTCACATTAGTTTTTGAATAACAAAAAGACTTTGAAAACCCTAAACTGCTTCATTTTCATCAAACTAAGCAAGAATCAGAATTCTGAGACAGAACATCTACATTCGCTGCGTGACTTGAAATACATAGATGCTTCTAATATAAAAAGACTTTGAGGGTAACGCAAAAAGGAAGGAACCTGAAAAAAACCCAGTCCTCTGGTTTCCCCAGACTAGGAATATGAACTCCTTCAGGAAAAGTAAGAATTCTGAACAATTTTTATAATGGCTTCTCTTAACATTTCATTTGGTCTAAGCATCTCAAATAAATTTTTACATTTCCAAAATGTAAGAATCATTTTATACAGAAGCACCACTTACCCACAATAACAAATCCATCTGCTTCTCTCTCTGGCACTGTAACCTTCTTTGAATCTTGACTTTTTCGGAAGAAGCTGAACATAACCTCTTTCTTTTTTTTCTTCTGAGTCGTTATCTAAAATGAAGACAAAACATGTTAAATAAATATAAGATAACAGGATTTACCATAAGAAGTTCACACCATGCCAAAGGCCACATACATTATATTACAGCTTAATATTTATTACCAGATTTGAGATATCAGGCGTTTGTATGTCAGGCAGATTACCATGTTGATGTAGCAATTGACTTCAACAGGCAAAACCAGAGTGAAGTATAATGGACTTTTCTATAGAGCTAAGAATGGAGTGGAAACATTAAAATAAAGCCTTCAACCTTTCTAAAGGAAAGTGAAAGAAGAAAACTCTCTTCAGCATTTATCCAGCACATTTCCATATTTTTCTGCTACTCTGAATTTTCTTACACAAACTTTCTCAACAGAATTCTAAAGCATCTGAACTTTAAAGCCCAAAACACAATCCTATAGAAAATGCAGCTTTATCATGAAGGAATACTTGAATGAAGCAAATTGCACTAGAAATTTTCAGTCTTAAGTGTTTGTGCATTAATTAAAAAGACCAACCCACTTACCTCTGCAATATTAGCATAGTACCTATTTTTATTTTGCCAGTTTGCAGTCTTACAGACAGTTTAACACTTGGGTGTATTAGATTAACAGTTACCACTGATTCCCTTAAAAGAAACTGCAACAAAATAATACATTGCAAATTTTTCATAACAATAACTAATTAAAAGAATCTTCCAAAGCAGCTAAGAACTCTTGAGTTCACAACAGCTAGAACAAAACAAGGAAAACAAGGGAATGGAGCATCTCCCTTCTGAGGAAAGGCTGAGGGAGCTGGGGCTCTTTAGCTTGGAAAAGAGGAGACTGAGGGGTGACCTCATTAATGTCTACAAATATGTTAAGGGCAAATGTCAGGAGGATGGAGCCAGGCTCTTCTCAGTGATGTCCAACGATAGGACAAGGGGCAATGGCTGCAAGCTGGAACACAGGAGGTTCCGCTTAAACTTGAGAAGGAACTTCTTTACGGTGATGGCGACAGAGCACTGGAACAGGCTGCCCAGGGAGGCTGTGGAGTCTCATTCTCTGGAGACATTCAAGACCCGCCTGGACACCTTCCTGTGTAAAATTGTTTAGGTTCCTGCTCCGGTAGGGGGATTGGACTAGATGATCTTTCGAGGTCCCTTCCAATCCCCAACATTCTATGATTCTATGAAACCAGTGGGATAAAAACATTAATTGCAAAAGATTATTCTCAGTATCTCTTCTCTCTCAAGACTAGAAGATTACATAGAAGCAATTCTGAATAGCTTAAAAATGAGAAGTTATTATTAAACCCCTTCCAAGCATTAGCCAAAAGACAGGCAGTTGGGCCAGCTTTTACAAAATTAAGTCCTATGAGCCACCCCATAACCATGGATACATCATTAAATGTTCTAAGCAAATTCTCTAATTATTCTGAACTTTAAGATGTAGACTCCAGGAAGTTTCTCTTTTTCCAAGCAAAGTTATAAGAAAAGCTTTATAAGGAAGCATCACTCTTGTGAAGAACAACCAACAGAACTATACAAAGCATGTATTCACAGGTTCAGCTTCTCTGGAGGACTGCCAATGTACCACCACCTACTTTCCATTTCCTATCTAACTGGCACCACTGAATGCAGCAACTGAGAGTCTCCCCAGCCTCCTCCCGCAACAGCAGCTTGGTTTGTAGAGCTGGGACAAGGACAACAGGCAAGAGACACCGCAGCAGCAGCCACCCCTCCAAGGTGCACTCGCCTCCAGCCCCCGAGGGCTGAGCTGGGACCACTGGCCAACACCAGCCTGAGGAGCAGCCTCTGGTCTGGCCGAAACACGCTGCGTGCTGAACGCAGAAAGGAAGGTTCACAGAAAGGTACGTGAAGCTCTTCTCTACTAAAATACCGATATAAAATGGGGAAAAGTGGAATAATTTCAAGTTCGAAGGAGAGTTTGAGGAGCAGAACCCTTACTTTGCAGACACCAACATTTAAAGGAGAAGGGATTGACAAACCAATAGCAACATCTAATATACACCTCCAACAGAGCAAAGGAGCCCAGTCTACAGAAAAAAGGGGTACGGTGTCACATTTTGATAACGTTATCTGACACTAAATTTAACAAAGAATAATCTTTAAAAGGTGAGAATGTGGAGTGCTACCATTTAGTGTTTGGATCTAAAAAAAAAAAATAAAATAAAAATTCTGGATTCATTATTTGCTAGAATTCCTTACTCCCCATCCAAAAATTAATGTACCACAAGCAAGACTTTTTTTTGCCTAGCCAGTGACCTGTAGCAATTAACTGCACAATCAACACTGACTATTCACCAGATATAAATTGCCTCTCACTCTGCTGTTACAAGCAATAGCAAATATTTCCATACTCCTGATCACAGAAAGTCCTATAGGAAGTGTAAGCACTGGCTTTCAGGAACAGTATATAAATAGAACATGGCCACAAGCAGCAATGATTCAAACTGTGGCCTGATACCTGAGACTTAAGACTGAATACCCTGCAAGCTGGCCAGCTACTGCCTGCTTATGCTGACACAGTGTCATTTTCTAGCAACAAATAAACTACACTGATGTACACAAGAACAGAACAAACCATCCAACCCCAGGTATGCAGAAATTTAGGAAAAAAAAAAAAAAAAGTTACTTATCTGCACTTCATTCCTTTTTCCTTGTTTTCCCACCCTACCACGTGAAATACTGTTATTTCAAGTTCAGTGGAGATTACACAGTACAAACTCCTAACTACCTCATTTATTCCTTACCTTCCCCCACACCCAGGCTCAACACATGGCGCCAGCAGCATATTCCTTTTTCAGCCCTCGGGGAATAAGTCTTCTCCTGCTACCAATTAGGGTTGTCAGTCCCATAGCTCAAGTGGTAAAAAACCTGTGCTGTAATGCTCAAGAGTCAAGTTTCTGCTCCAGTGATGTATGAAGGAAAGGCAGTTGTGGAACAGTTTAAAATGCAATTTTACCTTCATCCTAAGTGTGCAACAATAAGAAGCAAAATCAACTTGCTGTGTAAAATCTTACAGAAAGCTTTGGTAAAAGCTCAGATTCCAGTCAGCCACTTCAGGTGCCAGAGCTGCAGCTGCTCCAGTCACTTTTTTTTCCTCTCTGAGATCTGCCATATTGTAGCTTTCAGCTCTACCAGGTAAGTGTTCCCCTTCCCTTCTTTCTTGCACAAAGAAAAGCAACTTAATCAGTATATACGTGGCACAAAAGAGTTGTAGAGGAAACCATGCATTTGTCATCTTTTATATCCTGCATATTTAATATACCGAAACTTCACTGCTTAAAGGACAACAGGCATTTCAATTCAGAGTAAATTAACAATCAAACAGTACAATTTTATCTAGCCAAATTAATGTTACAAGCGCTTACACATACTAGATTTTTCCCTTTTGTTGACAGAAGGCAGACTGAGTATCCCTATTTTTTCTAAAACCCACAAAATTCATCTCATTTACATATATGAGGCTTGATCTTTTCAGTTTTCAGTTTCTGAAGTAGCTTTAACTTAATTCCACTGCTAGTAGTATTTCTCAAACAGAAAACAAAACAAAAAAATCCCACACATCCTTTTGCTTGAAGCAGAAAAACAAACAAAGCAAACAAAAGTACTCCCTAAGCTCCGGCCTCGAAGTTCTTATGCTGTTAAAACCACTGGTCCAGCAGTAAGAAAACAGCATCTGTTGTATTTTGTATTTGTGAATGTTGGGGAGGTGGTAATGAATCCACATATAAAAATATTAATGTGCTTAGTGAGGCTGCTTCCTTCTCTGGGCGTTCACCACTTAACACTTGTGCTTGTAGATCTCAGGTCTGCGTCACTAAGGTGGAGGAAGGAGCTCACCAACTACTGCTTGCACTATGTCAGGACCTTTGCTGAACACAATATTAAGTTTAGACTAAATAACAAAGAACGACTAACAAAATAGAAGAGGGGCACAGAAATAAAAAGTAGAGCTGTATACAGTATGGCATAAGTAAAGGAAAAGCTGTAAACAGGCAACGGGACATTTGTCATACTCGCTCCCTTAAGAATTTTATCAGCTGTTTTACTTCAAAAGTAAACATAATCTCCAGCAATGGGAAATGCAACCACTAAATTTCTTGAATTACATGTTAAAAACAGAACAAAGCCCCTATCCAACAAAGAAACTCAGAGCTGAATGGAAACACTCAGGCTCCTGAAGATAAGAAAACACAGTTTAAGCACTTGCAGAATCAGGCTGGATTTTACTACTTGTAGATAAGATGAGGTTTCAGTAAACGAGAGCTGAGAACAACTGGTTTCGGCACAAGTTTCATTTCAGAGTAAAAATTAAATGTGAAGTTTGTGGACCTGGATGCATGGTCACATAGAGGAGAAAAAAGCACCTAGTTGTGTGGGGTTTTTTTAAAGCTGTCAGCACAAAATCACAGACTATACACCCGCTATTCAGAGACGGCACCATGTTCCTGCAGTAATTTCTCCTACATAGCACAGCACTTTTCCCTTCCAGATGGGATTAATTTTATTTCTATAGGAGACCTGAAATCGAATTCACTGCCTAAAGATAAAAATCTCCCTTGGTAGGAATATGCAATTCCCTTCTTCTCATGTTTCCCTCTCACCAAAAAGTGAACATAATTTTTTCTTTCTCCAATCTCAATTGCAGATAGTAAAGAATAATGCTTTTGGCAGCTTCAGTCATTACCAAGTAATACACTGCGAACTACAGCAACTCTGTGAGGCCGCAAGAAATACTTTGTCTTTCTGTGAGGCTCTGAGAACACACGTGGGATTGGACAAAGATGAGTTACAGAGCTGCACAAAGGGGTTAATTTATTCCTCCTGCATTTTGTCAGTCTCCTTTGACAAGAACTACGGGTGACCTTTGAGCAAAACCAATACATTACATCCAATAAAATTTTTCTATACAGTGAAGATCCTCGCATATGTCGCATTACTTCTCAGCTTTTTCCTGCATCTTTACAAGTGACAGGAGAATTAATATTAAAACCAGCAAAGATGCAGACTAAGATAGAGAGAGGATGACCAGGAATACAGCACAACAGAATTGCAGTGGCACTGCCAGTAATTACATAAATGATGAAATGAGGTCAGAACAAGATACAAAACTGACCTTAAAGAAAGAAGCAGAATAATCTCACATCTAGCAGTATATGCTTTATAATCTATGGAAGGAGAAAACAGAGAGCATCAGAGCAATTCTCTCTTCCATATTAACATCTGCTGTGATTCACCAATAAAGTAGCAATCAGAAAAAGATCAAGATGTTTACAGCCCTGTACAGCCCTGCTTATGACATGAAAACAACCAATTTAAGAGTCAAGAACATGCGTGTCAAAAAGATTTCTCTGTGACACCAAAAGAACAGTTTAAAAGCTTTTGGTCTAGTGTAAGATACTACGTGAAGAAGAAGAAAAAAAAAGACATATAATTTCTTTTATCTGACATTAACTTTACTCATACTCCTTTAGTCTGTGCTTTTTGAAAACAGAAGAAAGGAAAGTAAGTGTCAAGAGCAATACAAATACAAAAAGGATACATACATTCCAAATCACTAACAAAGACTTTTTTACTTACATAAAATGTGCATATTTGTTTTTAAAGTATTCATAAAATTTAAGGGAAGCAGAAACACCGAGAAATATGCAACCCAAATTACCACAGTATAAAACCACTTGAAGATGCTGAATCATAACATCTGACAATCAAGTCAGACAATAAAAGCCCAGGTGACAAAGGCAGTTAGGAGAGAAGTAAGAGTACTCAAACCGATGTCAACATTCAAAGCCCTGGAGAAGACAGAAAATGCTAAAACAGAAAGCTAGGTGTTTGCTAGATACAATACTCAATAGGTTGAAACCTACTTCTTTCCCTGCAAATAGTCCTCTTTTGACTGCAAACCTTCAACAGCTGCTAAGCATGATACAGACACTTATTTGTAAGAACTTCAACAACGTGTTTTTTTTAACAGCTGAACTTTCAAAGGTGCCACACAAATAGCCCTAGAAGAGCCGCTTTGCAGCAGCCTGCTGCATTTTGTTCTTATGTCATGTTATTAAGGGCACTGTCCAAATGCCTCTTAAACATTTATGAGATGTCTCCTTAAAATCTGAAGATATGCTAACAAGATGAGGACATTCTCTTGCAAATAAACCCCTGAAAAGGTGAATGGCATAGTGACACCAGGAGATGACAACTTGATACACCCCATCAAAGATATAACCCCACAGCACTCCCCTTCCTGGCCACATGCTGGTTCTGCACAGCTTCTGATGGTAGCTTGCTTCCAAGCCATCACAACACTAACCCAGCCAACTAAAAAACCCCACTTTGTGCTGGTTAGCAAGCAGAACAAACCCACGGCTGGTTAGAAGAGACAGCCAGCACATAGGCAGTGTTGGGATCGCCCTTTTAAGCCAGGGCAGAGTGAGATTTTCTCAAGTATTTCCTGAAACACCAGTCCTGGAAATGGGAATCACAGAACCACAGAACAGCTGAGGCTGGAAGGGACCTCTGGACGTCATCTTGCCCAATCCCCTGCTTAAGCAGGGCCCCCTGGAGCTGCTTGCCCAGGACCATGTCCAGATGGCTTCTGAATATCTCCAAGGATGGAGACTCCACAACATCCCTGGACAACCTGTGCCAGTGTTCGGTCACTCACAGCAAAAGTGTTCCCTGGTGTTCAAAGGGAACCTCCTGTGTTTCAGTTTGCGCCCACTGCCTCTGGTCCTGTCACTGGGCACAACTGAAAAGTCTGGCTCCATCCTCTTTGTGCCCTCTTTTCAGGAATTTATATGCATTAATAAGGTCCCCTCTCAGTCTTCTCTTCTCCAGGCTAAACAGTCCCAACTCTCTCAGCCTTTCCTCATATGTAAGATGCTTCAGTCCCTTAATCATTGTTGTGGTCCTTCTCTGGACTGTCTCCAGTGTGTCCACTTCTCTCTTGTACCCAGAACTTGGACCCAGTGATCCAGGTGTGGCCTCATCAGTACTGAGGGGAAGGATCACCTCCCTCGACCTGCTGGCGACGCTACATCTAATGACAGAATCACAGAACTGCCTGGATTGAAAACACCTTTAAGATCATGGAGTCCAATCATTAACCTCACACTAAGTCCCCAACTAAACCATGTCCCTAAGCACTATGTCTACACAACTCTTAAATACCTCTGGGGATGGGGACTCCACCACTGCCCTGAGCAACCTGTTCCAATGCTGATAACCCTTTCAGGAAAGAAATTCTTCCTAATATCTAATCTAAACTTCCCTTGTTGCAACTTGAGGCCATTTCCTCTCATCCTATCACTAGTTACTTGAGAGAAGAGACCAACACTCACTTTGTGACAACCTCTTTTCAGGTAGTTGTAGAGAGTGATAAGGTCTCCCCTCAGCCTCCTTTTCTCCAGGCTAAACAACCCCAGTTCCCTCAGCTGTTCCTTATAAGACCTGTGCTCTAGACTCTTCACCAGCTTTGTTGCCCTTCTCTGGACACGCTCCAGCAATGCAGCCCAGGATACCACAGCTGCCTTTCCTGCAAGGGCAATTGGGAGGAAGCTCTCCACACAAGGGACAGTCAGGGAAGACACATGGAAAAAGCCAAGATGCATGGTGAGAGTGCCACTTCCAGATGACAGCTGTCTTACATCCATGAGTCACTCTAACCCTGGTGATCAAGTGTAAGCTCTTTAATGGTGACATGAAATGAAATGAAATGAAATGAAATGAAATGAAATGAGATGAAATGAGATGAAATGAGATGAAATGAGATGAAATGAGATGAAATGAGATGAAATGAGATGAAATGAGATGAAATGAGATGAAAAGGACAGAACATACTAGTTCGGTTGGAAAGGACCTACAATGATCATCTAGTCCAACTGCTTGACACTTCAGAGCTCGCCAAAAGTTAAAGTATGCTATTAAGGGTGTTGCCCAAATGCTTCTTAACAGGCTTGGGGCATTGATCACGTCTCTAGGAAGCCTGTTCCAGTATTTGACCACCCTCTCAGTAAAGAAATGCTTCCCAAAGTCCTCTCTAAACCTCTCCTGGTGCAGCTTTGAACCATTCCCATTTGTCCTGTCACTGAATCCCAGGGAGAAGAGCTCAGCACCTCCCTCTCCACTCCCCCTCCTCAGGAAGCTGTAGAGAGCAATGTGGTCGCCCCTCAGCCTCCTTCTCTCCAAACTAGACAAGCCCAGAGCCCTCAGCTGCTCCTCACAGGACATTCCTTCCAGCCCTGTTACCAGCTTTGTTGCTCTCCTCTGGATGCCTTTAAGGACCAAGGACCTCCACATCCTTCTTCAACTGCAGTCAGTGCCCAGAACTGCACTCACTGCTCAAGGTGAGGCCACACCAGCGCTGAATGCAGCGGGACAATCCCCTCTTGGCCAGCTGGTTACACCGTGCTCAATGCCCCCAGACGCCGTTTGCCCTCTCGGCTGCCAGGGCACACAGTCCCCTTACATGGAGCGTGCTGCCGACCAGCACCCCCAGGTCCCTTTCTGCCGG